>NW_020897828.1:84028-151850 GCF_003984885.1 Neopelma chrysocephalum | reverse complement strand
TTTCTTTTTCTTTTTCTTTTTCTTTTTCTTTTTCTTTTTCTTTTTCTCTTTCTCTTTCTTTTTCTTTTTCTTTTTCTTTTTCTTTTTCTTCCTCTTTCTCTCTCTCTTTTTCTCTTTTTTTTCTCTTTTTCTTCTCTTTTTCTTCCTCTTTTTCCATTTTTCTCTTTTCCTTTCCCTTCAAAATGGGAGACAAGGCAAAGAGACGCAAACACACAAAAAGCCTCCACATACTTCCAGTTAATTGTGCAGTGGGCAGGGGCCAAAAAAGCCCTGCTTTCCTTATTCCTGCAGGCAGAATCCCTGGAGCGTGTGATTTGATTATCATCACTGTCCTAAGGCCATGCCCAGGGCCTGCTGTGAGAGAGGACAATTCTGGGGGGCTCAGGGGTCACTGTTTCCAAGGGCAGACGTGGTGACCCCCAGTTGTGTCCAGCCCCTGTCCCTCCAGACCCCTCCTCACAGGGATGTGCCAAATGCTCCTTCCAGGGGAAGTCCAAAACGCCACAGGCAGCGAGAGGGAGGCTGTGCTGCACCTTCCTGATGTCCCCAGCATTTCAGAGCCTCCACTATTTATTTAAATAAGCCACAGGTCTCAGTTAAAGCCTAAACGGCTCCAAACCTAATCCCTGGATGCAACAGGAGGGATGTGGGAGGGCTCAGTGGCACTTGAGAGCACCAGTGGGACGCTTTTGTCCAGGGTGCTCTGCTCGAGGAGGGACGTGGAAGTGATGGGAAGAGTTAACAGGACCCAGGTCCTGGAAAACAGCCCAGAAAATGGGGTGTAACAGGCTCAGATCCCTCAGCCAAGCCAGGGGGGACTCAGGGTGAGCTCTAGGTCACTGTTGGGGCCAAACCTTTGAGCCCTGGCCAGTCCTGAGGCTGGTGGGGGTGGGGATGACCATGGCTGGAACCACAGCACCGTGGTGCCAGCCCTGAGTCCACCCTTGGAGGGCAGGGAGGGATAAAATCAACATGGAGCCAGGGTTCACCTTGGTCCTGTGGTGCTGAGATGGCTTTGGCATCTTCAGAAAGAATATTAGAAGAAATCCTTCCCTGTGAGGGTGGTGAGGCCCTGGCCCAGGTTGCCAGAGAAGCTGTGGCTGCCCCTGGATCCCTGGAAGTGTCCAAGGCCAGGTTGGAGCAACCTGGGCTAGTGGAAGGTGTCCCTGCCCATGGCAGGGGGTTGGAGTTGGATGATCTTTGAGGTCCCTTCCAACCCAAACCATTCTATGATTCTGTGACCTTGGCAATGCACACAAATACCCTCAGGGCAGGTGCCAAAAGGACGGGGCCAAACTTTTCAGTGGTGCCCAGCGACAGGACAAGGGGTAACGGGCAAAAGCTACAACGCAGGAAGTTCCATGGGAATACGAAGGAAAACTTCACTGTCAGGGTGGCAAAGCACAGGAAGAGGCTCCCCAGAGAGGCTGTGGAGTCTCCTTCTCTGGAGATATTCCAAACCTGCCTGGACACGATTCTGCCAGCAGGAAAAACCCTCCCGTGCTCCGAGGGATTAAAGGAGGACAAGAGGCAGCCCCAGGAGCACTGATCACAGGAGGCAGCTGTGGGGAAGGGCACTCAACACTGGCTGCCCACTGACTTCATTAACTGCTGATGCTGAGAGGAATTTGAGCCCTGTTGGCACAAGTTGTTGCAGAACTTTACATTTTTTGATCTAATTAGGTGAGCACAATTCCAATCCTCTCTCTGGCAGGGGTGCTGTTATATAAATCAAGCTTCAGGTGTCGTGGGGTACCTGCTGTGTCTAATTTAGCAATTTGTTTGCCAAAAGTGTGGGTTTAGAATCATGGAATGCTTTGGGTTGGAAGGGATCTTAAAGATCATCCAGTTTCACCCCCCTGCTATGGGCAGGGACACCTTCCACTAGACCTGGGTGCTCAGAGCCCCATCCAACCTGGCCTTGGACACTTCCAGGCATGAGGAAGCCACAGCTTCTTTGGGCAACAATCATCACTTTTGCATTACTAGAATTATAATACTGTAAATCTGAGGGTAGAAACTATTTTGCTGCCTTACAAGTAGATTTTATTGGTAACAATTTTCCTCATATTAGTTTAATCTGCATTTCTGTCAGCGCCTTTATATCATAAACTGTGCCCATTAAAGGGCAGTTATTTCAACGAAACTCCTCCTCCTGCCTGAAATAAACCTGTTTGGATTCTCTGCACAAAACTCTCGAAAAGTTCTTAGGGAAAATTGAATTTAATGCTGGATTAAACTTGAAACTTCCAATGCAGTGATGTAAGGAAGCTGCTCAAACATCCCATACCTACACTGAGTAGCTGCCTGTAGATCACTGACCCTCTCCAGCTGCAAGAGCTGCTCTGCCTCCCCCCTTGTCTTATCAGCACAAGTGTTCAGAGGAGCCCAAGGACAGAGCTCCCCTGCACATTTCTCACAGTGGTACCAAACAAACCACAGCAAACCCAAACCCCAACCAAACAATGCCATCCTGTGAGGGGTGTTTGCAGCCTGACCTTATCTCTGCCTCCCTCGCGCTCCAACAAACTCGTCTGTGGAAATATTAACTGTCCCTCAGCGAGGCCAAGTCCAAGCAGATGCCAGAGGAGGTGACAATATAGAGCCACCAAGGATCAGAGACAATACAGAGCCACCAATGCAAACAGAGTTTCAAGCTGCTGGTTTTCTCCTTGAAGAAGGAAGGAGCGACGTGGATGGGGGTGCCTGAGTTTGGGGGTGAGTCCAGCTTGGAAGGTGGAAATATGCCTTGGTTCAGGCTGAGTTTTAAGTCCTATGAGGAGCTGAGGGAGCTGGGGGGGCTCAGCCTGGAGAAAAGGAGGCTCAGGGGGGACCTTCTGGCTCTGCAACTTTCTGAAAGGAGGGGGGAGCTGGGGGGGGTTGGGCTCTGCTCCCGGGGAACAAGGGAGAGGAGGAGAGGGAACGGCCTCCAGCTGTGCCAGGGGAGGGTCAGGTTGGACATGAGGAGGAATTTCTTGTTGGAAAGGGTTGTTAAATATTGGAAGGGGCTGCCCAGGGAGGTGGTAGAATCCCCATCCCTGGAGGTGTCCAAGGAAGGCCTGGCCATGGCACTCAGTGCTCTGGGCTGGGGGACAAGGTGGGCATCGGGCACAGGGGGGACCCCACGATCTTGGAACTCTTCTCCAACCTAAAGGATCCTGTGATTCTGTCAGTATCCTGCTCCATGAGCCCCACCTCCTCCTCAGCAGCTGAGCAGCATCCATGGTCTCTTTTTTTTTTAAATTTGATCTGGCCTCTTTTGATGACTAAGGGAACAGGAAGATTACAGTTAAAGTACATAATTTTCATTTGATGTGACAGGTTAAAGCTATGTGCATTTAGAGCAGGCTTAGATTATTTTAGTTCAATTACAACACTGATTTAGGCCCTGACTCACTCTTTGAGGCCTGACTTCACGTAGACATATGTTGGCTTAAAATTACTGCTAATGAAATACAGGCATATATGTACATTACTCTGCTTAAATGCTTTGCTGGTGTAGGGGTGGACTCACACAGCAAACACAATCCTGCATCAGAGGCTTAGAGAAGTAGATTGTGCTTGGTTTTGCCTTTTTTATTTTTTTTTTCCCAGCATAAAGATATCCCAGAGTTAATTTTCTCCCTCTTGTGCCCCTCCCAGACATTGCTCTGTGTAATCTCCCAGCTCAGTGTGTGCTTTGCAGCGTGAGGTCCTGCCAGGGACTGAATGCCCTCAAGTCCTCCTGGCCCTGCTGGCAGCTGGGCAGGGTAAAAAGCCCTGGAGAATCAAACTGCTAAAACTCACAGAGCAAGCTGGGAGCAGGAACCTGCCACTGGCCTGGCTGGAGGGACTGGAAACAGGCTTTAATAGGGATTGGCAATGGATTCTGCCCCTCTGCCGTGCTCTGGTGAGACCCCACCTTGCAGTGCTGCCTCCAGCTGTGGGGTCCTCAACATTGGAAGGATGTGGAGCTGTGGGAGTGAGTCCAGGGGAGGCCACGAAGGTGATCAGAGGGATGGAACATCTCTCCTGTGAAAGCAGGCTGAGGGAGCTGGGGGTAAAAGAGGCTTCAGGGAGACCTTTGAGCCCTTTCAAGTACCTAAATGGGTTACAAGGGAGCTGGAGAGGGACTTCTCCCAAGGGCCTGGAGTGATAGCGTAAGGGGGAATGGCCTTAAGCTGAAGTAGGGAAGGGTTAGATTAGATATGAAGGAGAAATTGTTCCCTGTGAGGGTGCTGAGGCCCTGGCACAGGTTGCCCAGAGAAGCTGTGGCTGCCCCTGGATCCCTGGAAGTGTCCAAGGCCAGGTTGGACGGGGCTTGGAGCAACCTGGGCTAGTGGAAGGTGTCCCTGCCCACGGCAGGGGGTGGGACTGGGTGATCTTTGAGGTCCCTTCCAACCCAAACCATTCTGTGATTCTCATTTTAGGGCTGCCCTGATGGCAGCCAGTGAACAATGGGATGTGGGCAGAGGGAAGAGCCCCAGCCCTCTCTTGTTTTCACATTTTCCATGGGAAAATATCCCTTTTCCAGGTGGAGGGCGGGTAATTTGCTTGCAGAAGCTTTTGTGTGACCGGTAGCTGTTGGACTTTGTAGGTCAGACTCCGACAAAGAAAGTTTTAGCAGTTTCCCAAAATTAAAGGAAAGGTTTTTTTAGGAACTCGGAGCACAAAAGAGAGTCATGCACCCAGAGGGAGGCACAGGCACTCGAGGTGCCTTAGCTAATGCTTCCTCATTAGAGGAAACTAAAGCTACCTGGGCATGTTTTTTGGAGTAATAACAATAATAATAAAAATAATAATAATAAAAGACAACCCCACAAGCTTTTTGGAGCAGTTCTCTCTGCAGCAAACCTGGAAGTGGATCTGCACCTCTCTTCTCCCTTGTATTTCTCCTGCAAAGTGCAACAAGCAAACAGCATTTTTTGTGTCTCCTTAACTACAACTACATGTATCCATCCCCAGCCTTGGAGTGGAGGGGGAGGAGAAAGGGAGCTGCCAGCAGCTCCCAGTGATTGATTTGTCTCTTATTGGTTTTGTTTGTTTGTTTGTTTTTTTGGTGTTTTGGGGTCTTTGTTCGTTTGGTTTTTGTGGGTTTTTTGTCTGTTTGGGGTTTTTTTTTGTGCTGTGCCGGAACAACCTGTTTCAAAAACGACAATGACAAATCCAAGGGAATATTCCTTGCTAGAAATTCAAGCTCCCCTAATTGTCAGTGGGTATTTCGATATGAAATGGGCTGTTTTATGCATAACACTTATTTGGGAAGTGGTCTTTTCAGCTCGAGCTTAGAAGAGAAACGTATTTTCCCCGAAGCCATTTGCTGCAATAATTGTTGCCGTGTGGAAGTGTCATTGTCGCTGTCACTGGGGACAGTTTGCGTGTGCACAAAGGGGAAAGTGCTGCACTTCCCCACTTGCTCCAAGAAGTATTGGAAGTGGTCGTGGAAATGGATCGGAGATCTTTCCCGGACTCGGACCAGCCCTAAAGCAAAGGCTGGACTAATCCCGGGGCTGAGGGCTGTGCCGAGCCCAAACAGCGCAGGGTCAGGGGTTAAGCAAACACAGGGATCCAAGGAGAGGGGGAATGTGCGGAGACCGAGGGGTTTTGGCACCCCGGGGGCCCGCGCGGGGCGGTGTTTGCTCCCCTCCGCCCTTTTCGCCGGGTTGTCATTCCCCATCAGGAAAAATCCCGTCGGCCTCTCCGAGGGCTTTTTAGCAGAGGGGGGGGGATTTCTTTCCCACTGTGCAAATCCAGGCGGGATCGCCGGTAATTGGGAGTGCGGGGCCGAACTTTCCCAGCGCTGGGAAGGGACTGGCGCTGCCCTGACACGGTTCCCAGCTCCGCGCCTCCCAGACTGCTGCCTTCCCCCCTCCTCCCATCCCAAATATCCAAAATAAAACCATGGGCAGCGAACTCCTGACCTTCCCTTCCCCGCCGATGGAGCAGCAGCGGGACCGCCGGTCTGTTACCTACGGGAGAGAGGGAGGGAGGCAGGGAGAAGGAGGGAGGGAGGGAGAGAGGGAGGGAGGAGGGAGAGAGGGAAGAGGCAGGCGGGGAGTTCAGGTTACCGCATCGTCGCCTTCCTTCGCTCCTGGCTCGGGAGACACCGCCGGTGATGGACCCCTCGCTCGGGATGGGGCACCGGGGGGCACCTCACCGGCTGTAGCCGGCGATCCCGGTGGGAAGGGGAGCCCATCGCCCTCCGCAGCTCCCGCTGCACGGCCGGAGCCCGGGGGATGCGCTGCAGGAGCCCGAGGTGAGGAGGTGCCTCTTCCTTCCCGTAACTCCGGCTCCAGGTAGGACCCGGGACGGGCGATCCCGCTCATCCACGGACCAGACTCACCCACTTTCCAAAACACGCCCAGCGCCGCGGATGGGTTGGGAGGGAGATAAGAAAGGTTGGGAGAGAGATAAGAAGGGGCAGCAGGTGTAACACTGCTTGGAAGATCGGGATCCAAGCCCAGAGTTCCCTATTCCAGGAACTTCCCTCTCCCGAGCCGAGCAGCGTGTGCAAAGTTCATCCCCTGGTAAGACGGGCAATGAGGGGCATCGTGATGACTGGCACGAGGGGTAGAACGATTTGATGGTGAGGAGGTACGAGTAAGTAAAAATAATCCAGATTTATTGTATGTTTTACATGGGAAAACGTTTTGGCAGCCCCACATAAAGCCCAGGATCAGTCAGGACAAGTACAGGACAAACGTTGTCCTCACTGTCCTGCTGAGAGCTTGGATAAAACGCTTCAAAGGAGGAAGATCCATGAGATACAGGTAAGTAATTAAAAAAGCAGCCACTGGGCCTGATCCTGCCAAAATTGCTGTGTTTGATCAGCACTTTTAAAGCCAAGGAGTCATCGAGAAAGGATTTGCCAGCAAGAGGGACATACAGTTGGATTTCTGTTCCTTTGGTTTCTGCCTTAGCCCCGTTAATCAAATGAGGAGCTGGGCACTGTCCCTCCCAGTCAGCCTTTGGCACAGGGCTGGAGCAGCGAGGGGACCCTGGATGGCTGTCCCAGGCTCTCTCTGCCCTGGGTGAGAGCTCTGTGGTGCCCAGGAACATTTTCCTCCAAAAGTACCCGATTGTTTTTGTAACAGACACATAAATGCAAAGACTTAATTCAACTGTTGCATGGACAGCGGAGTGTAAAGTTCCAAACACTTAAAAATGACTGTGCCAAGAGGCAGCACGAAACAAAAGGGTAAAGAAGAGCACTGGGCTCACCTGCTTCATGAAGGTGCTCCCACAGCTTGAAATGGGGGGAAAAAAACATCTGAAAGGGAAGATCCTAACAGGTCCTCCTCCTACAGCAGGGCTGAGCAGCACTCGAAGATTTAAAAGTGACATTGGAATATCTTTATTGCTAATTTTCCCCTTTTTGAATGGGGATTTTTTTTTGTACAATCTGCACAGTTATCACTTCTCTGCAGTGCTCTCTTACTTCTTACTTCATGTATCTTGAGTCTGTTTCCAAGGGAGAAGAGTGAGATTCTCGTTCTATCTGAAATACTATTTTCAGGGATTTTTTTTCTCTTTCTCATTAAGATGAGACAAACAACATGCAGTGCTACTTGTAAACGAGGGTGCAAGAAATAACTTGTTTTGGGGACATTGACACATGGGTACAATTTTTGAAGAATGGTGCTTCCATAAACTCAGAATAACTGGACTTTTGGAGTCCTGGCATTGACAGCAAGAGCCTAAAGAAGAAATTATCTGGTTGCTTTTTTCGTAAAGATGAGAGGGTGGATGTGAGTGGGATTTTATTCCTGTTCAGCACAATGAACCGCACGGGTTTACGCGGGGTCAGGTTGCTCTGATTCATCCTCTTGTGGACAATTGCTTATCTGTGGTGAGATCTGGAGTTAGAGCAAGTAGAATCTGGAATATAGCAAGTAGAATAGTAATTGGAGGAAAATTGCTGATTCATGAGGCAATTCTGAAATAAGTTAAATATGCCCATCAGCATCAGCAACAAAAGGAAAATGGGGGTACTGTAGGAATAGAGGGAGCATGAGAAGAAGAGGGTCTATTAGCATTGAAGACAAATACAGAAAGGGATGTTTGGTTCACATCAGGTGAAGGGAGGACAGAGGCAGGAGGAGAAAGTTTTTAGGCTGAATGTTTGGAAAAAATTACTACTGAGATGAGGAAAGGTCCTTCTGGGAGAACAAGGAGGGAGTGCCCCGGGGGGCTGCTGTTTTCTCTGCCTGTGAGGGAGGGTGCCCTTTGCTGGCTGCCTGCCAGCTGGGTTTGGATCACCTGTGGAAGTGGATTAAGTTAAAACTGTCTAAATATGCTCCAAAAAAGGACAGAAAGCACCTGCACTGGGGCTGGACTTTAATGGTTGTCCTGTACAGTGTCTCCACATCGACGGTTTGAACTCTGCAGCATCTTTCTCCATCCTGGAGAAAAGGGTTCTGACCTTATTAACTACTCCCCAAACTGACATTTGGGTGGGTGTTTTAGGGCCAGGATTCATCCAGAGAATTTTTCAGGCAGCTCGGGAAAGCCAAATGATGTTTTAAAATAGAAGTAAGCTTTCCTGACTTGGCTAAAGTCCCTGGAAATACATTTCTTTTTTACTCCTCAGATGCAGCACTTCTTTCCTGTGACATTACCAGAGCAGCTACACCTCCTGCCAAACTTTTTTTTGCTGCTTTTGAGGGCAAAATTGCATTTTGATTCGAGGATGCTTTTTTGGCTTTTCCATAAACAAGTGTTATGAGCCAGTGGTCATGGTTGGGTGGATGAGATCAAGGTGCATTAGGACCTAAAGATGATTTTTTTAATAGAGAGGAAGATGCATCCTCTGGTTCAAAAGATCCCTGTCCCACCAAACCTTCCCTCTTGCCATGATCTTTATTCCACTTTAGGCATCAGCCATCTGGGTTGTCTCAGAGGCAGAACCCAGAGGCCACACGGTGTTGCATCCATTTAGGAATGGAAATCTCCACACCTTGAGGTGACACTTGGGTGTCTGAACCGATGAGACCTGCAGACATTTATTCTTTCCTGGTGAGAATAAAGATGCACCTCATTAGTGGGTGGTTGCTGCCTGCAGAGCTGCTCCTGTGCCTGTGCCTGGGCTCTGGGAGGGCTGCCCTGCTGAGGTTGTGTTTATACAATATGCTGGGGCTGTGGTTAACCACCAGCACACCACCATCTGTGGCACAGAAAACATGATTCACAGGAGGAAATAGTGGGAATTTGCCTTTGAGAGGGTAAGGTTAAGGAGTTACAGCAGGTCAGGTGGCTCCTCTGAAAACTGTCTCATGATGGAAGGGCATGGAGGTGAAACTTTCAGGGACTCTTACTCGGTTCACTAAATTTTAACCAATTTATATTATAATGTCTCTTTTTTGGACCATATTTTTTTCTTTGATTGCTGCAAAAAATGTCTCTTTCCTTCTTATTATAACTGTACCAGTGTTCAGGCTGCATTGGCCATACTGCTAAGAATACAGTGGTATGCACATATCTGTATATATCTCATAATTTATATATGCATGGCATTTCACTGGGATTAATATTAATCTAGAATTTAACATATCACTCTATTATTTTTTCTCTGGAAAATTCAAAACTTGACTCGTTTCTACTCTTTCAAAACTTGGCTTGTTTCTACTCTTCATCTTTTTTCTTTTAATTATCTTTTATTCTTGCCTTATTAAAACCCAAAAAGGTAAATAAAACCAGGCCAACGTTTTACAGAGAAGATTCAATCTGCTGTTGGAGTCACAGGGTCAATCAGCTAAATGGGTATTAGTAACATAATGACAGAACATAAGCCAGTCAACGTAGTAGGATTTGAAAATCCATAACAGTAATTCTCCTTTTCTATTTGTTGTCTAATTGATGGCTTAGGGTTTGGAGATGGGAACTCCTGCTCTGGGTCTGTGACAGCTCCCTGGCCATAAAACATTGTGGCCCTTCTGGAGAGCCAGAGGTTTATTTTAAGCATGAAAAGCCCCTCTCTCCACACACACACCACCGAGGCAAGCCTGGGGAGAAACTGGGAAGGGTAAACCCTCACTGCAGCAGCATTGCAAAAATAAAATGACAAAAAAAAACCCCTAAAAAATAATCAAGACCACAAAAAAAAAAAAGAAAGAAAAGGGAAAAAAGAAAGGGGAAAAAACCAGCCAGGGAGAGGATTTGTCTGTAAATAAACATGTTCAGCAACTCAGTGCTTAAGTGATGGAAGCAGAGGAACAATGTCTTGGTCTGTCTTGCTGATGGGCTGACAAGGAGAGGTTGGAGAGGGGTATCAGAGGAGAAAAGGTTTTCCATAGTCTGACAGTAAGGGCAGCAGAAAAACTTCTTCCCTTGTCCTGTACCCTTTTTGGATTTCCACCCTCCTTTCCTGCCAGCCTCGACAATTTGGGTGAGGACGCCATTAATACACTTTGCTGTAAAAACCTCCCTCTGAAAAGCAGCATTTTCCCATAAAAACAGTGACCCAGGCAGTGCTGAATCCACTGCCTTGCCAGAGACATCATCTTTGAGAGCCCCAAGCTGGCCCCTGCTCCTCTGAAACACTTGCATGTAGGAAAAGAGAAATGTTTCCCACTGCACTTGACATTTTCTTATTATCTGTGTGTGCTTAATCCCTCCTTGTGTCCTGCTGAGCTTATGAGAAAGCAATTTAGGGGCTTTATTCCAAGGAAAATCTGGAGTTAGCAGCTATTCCTAGTACTTACACCAGGGCACATGTTACTTTCCATGATCAGGAAAGGAAAATGGGAATAAAACTGCTGACTTAAACTGTGCAGTATTTGGGGTTGTGAGTCCAGTTTAGGCACTTCAGTTGTGCCTCTGCTTTTGGGTCTTCCTCGTCACAGCTGCTTGAGCCTCATTACAAAGTGGGGACTCCTTGCAGATGCCCAAAAGCACTTTGGTCATTTGTGGTTTGGGTCGTTCCCTGACGTGTGACACCTCAATGCAAAGACAACACCAACCCTCCACTGGGCTCAGTGGCACAACTGGAGCTTTGCCCCAGAAAAGTTAAGAAAACCGCATTTCTTTTAATTGATATTTTAAACCTGTTTCCCCGGGGGGACTCTAGACCTACTTACCTCCCTCTGCCTCAGGCCAGATTGCTTTTCCTGAACTGTGTGGCAGACAGTCTTGATCTCTTGGTGCCGTTCAGATAATTACACTCATTAACAGGCCTAAAGGAGGTGTCACATTAATTTTGGTGGAATAACTAGGCTTTGTCACAGGACTTACCGTGGCCTTATCACTGTGAAACGTGAAGGAGTTCCACGAGGGTCAGTGGTGTGAGCAGAGAGACCCCAGAGCTGACCTGCTCAACTTGGCAGAACTCAGGGGGAAGTTCGTGCCACTCGTGGAAGTGGGAACTTCCAAAGTAGAGAGGGCTGTGGTTTGACTGATTTGGATCACAGACCTTGACTACCTTCTTCATAGAACCACAAGAATGGTTTGGGTTGGAAGGAACCTTAAAGATCATCCAGTTTGACCCCTTGCCATGGGCAGGGACACCTTCTGCTATCCCAGGTTGCTCCAAGCCCTGTCCAACCTGGCCTTGGACGCTTCCAGGGATCCAGGGGCAGCCACAGCTTCTCTGGGCAACCTGGGCCAGGGCCTCCCCACCCTCACAGAGAAGAATTTCCTCCTCCCATCTGGTGTGTTTTGAGGTGCAAAATTCACTTCCCAAAGCCGAGGTGCAAATTTGACCCTCGCTGTGGCTGGAGGTAGGAAAAGCATGGGAATGCTGGGGATCCTGAGGGACTGATGGAATGCCCTGGGCTGGCTCAGCTGCACACAGAAAAGCTTTGTTACCTGCCCAGAACTGTGCTCTGGCCTGGCTTTAGGGAGCAGGGGCTGAGAGGAAAAGAGATTGGAAAGTGTCAAACCTGGTTTATATTTGTTGTGTCCAACGGTGAAAGGTTTTGTGCCTTTAGTGCATCAGGTTTTGTTCAACATAAAAAACCTGATGCCTAATTTATGAAGAATAATTTTTGACAAACCTGTAGCCCCACACTTTTAAATTGTTTTCTGGGACCTTTTATTATTCTACCTATTCAATCACAAAAGATGCTTAGAATGTCAACCCCAGCTCCAGAATCCTTTGGTTATTTGGATGAGATGAGCCTTGTCTGTCTACAGGTCAGATGTACTTACATGTTGTTCTCTATCAAATCTCATAGTCCCTTTTAAAGTTCATAGATGAGCGTTAATACAGGTCACTGAAATGAAAACATTAATGAACAGAGAGCATTTTCCTACTTTTTCAGTACCTTGGAGAAAAAAAAATAAATTAGAGATTAGGAAAACTTAAGAAAATATGTATTTTAAAAGGAGGCGAGGACACCAGTGGCAGTTTAATCCAGCAGGATCTCACTTGGTCCAAGTTGCTTTGTAGGAATTCAGTGGGTTTTCTTCTTCAGAGTTTTGTAAGAGCTCCTCTTACATTTTTAGCTCTATTGTATGAACTATTGCATAAACTTATTTTACAAGACTGTTACTTCCTCAGAGCTTTTAAAACACGTTGTAAGAGAAAAGCAAAAATGCAATCCTGGTGCAGACAAAAGAGGAGGAGGAGGGTGGAAAGATGAGATGAAGGAGGAGGAAAGTTCCCAGGAAACAAATGACAGGATGAGAGAAAATAGCATCAAGTCGAGCCAGGGGAGTTTAAGGTTGAATATCAGCAAAACTTTCTTCACCTAAAAGGTTGTCCAGTCCTGGCACAGCTGCCCAGGGCAGTGGTGGAATCCCCATCCCTGGAGGGATTTAACAGACATGTAGATGTGGCATTTGAGGATATGGGTTAGTGGTGGCCTTGGCAATGCTGGGGAAACAGTTGGACTTGTTGATCTTAGAGGTCTTTCCCAACCTTAAGGATTCTGTGACTCTGAGATTCTCTAAACCCACTCTCCTTCAGCTTGAGGCCATTGCCCCTTATCCTGTCACTCCATGTGCTTGTCCAGAGTCCCTCTCCAGCTTTCTTGGAACTGCTTTAGATACTGGAAGGGGCTCTAAGGTGTCCACAGACCCTTTTTTCTCCTCTAGACTGAACAACCCCAGCCTCTCTCTGCAGCAGAGATGCTCCATCCCTCTGAGAATCTCCGTGGCCTCCTCTGATTCACTCTAACAGGTCCATGTCCTTCTTACACTCAGAGCTGGATGCAGCAAAACTGGGGTGTCAGGAGAGCAGAGCCTTTTTTTCAGGTAATTTTTTTGGCAGTGCCCTCCGTAAAATATTTTGCAGTTGGAACAAACGGGAGATGTAAAAAGCTTTGAGATAATTAAAATACGTGATTTCTGACTCACATCAGAGAGAAAAATCAAGTATAACGTCATGCAGAAGGACTTCCTATAAAACCAGAAAGATTTATTTTGATGCAAAACGACTGGATGTTGTTCAAAATGACCTCTAGAACAGAGATTGGTTCAAATTCAGTTGGGAAGCTGCTTTGCAAAGAGAGGAACAGGCTCCCTGAATCCATAACATTTCAACTTGAACTCATTTGCTCCTCAGCAGAGATTTAAGCAAAATGCTTATGGATGGGCAGAAGGAGGGCACTAACGTGATTTGGGGGAGTCTAGACAGAGCATTCCTGGTCAGAAGGCAGAGATCAAATTTCCATGATATCTACAGCTCTAGGGATTGTAAATTTGTGTTTTTAGATGGGAAGACAGGTACAATTCTTCCAGAAGGGAGAAGGTGGAAATGGCCCCCTCCTACTGCTCTGAAATAGTGGCTGGTGGGCCTGTGGGTTACTGGGGTGAGTAACTGATGCATTAAACTCTTCTCACCAGGTTAATTTATAGAGATGTGCAATGTTTTTGTCACCGTGACCTTTTTGGGTTTGCTTCGATAATTTTTCTCTCTCTGAAAATTCAGGTTTGTAACCTGATGTGCAGCACAATAGTCTGTTTACAAGGATAAATGAGTGAACATTGTTATTGTTTGGATCTCTTTCATGTAAAAAGGAGAGGGGGACAGAACAGCCCCCTTCTCACCTCAGCATGCCCTAGTGAGTCACTTAAACTCTGCACAAGCTGAACCATCCAAACAATGTGACCCACTGCTGGTTTTTTTTTCTTTTCTTTTTCTGAGCAGCTGACCCAGCTTCAAAGATGTGACTCATGGCCCCTCCAGCAGAAAGATCAGGAGCAGTTTCTGGGTTGATGCAAGAGCCCCACAGGACACAAGGAAGATGAGGATGGGAGGAACCTGGCTGGGTCTGCCCCTGGGACACCTGCTGGCTCTGGGACACAGGCACAAATGGAGAACCATGGTATTTAAAAAAACCCCTCTTGTTGCTATTCTCTGTCACCTGACATGGACACATATCTGCTGCTTCTCCACTCTGGCTCGGTGGGTCTAAATCATGGTTTGTGAGACGCTGAAAATGGGGAGGAGGTTTGAAGCATCAGCCAAGGTAACCTGGATGTGCTTGTGTGGATTTCTGAGGATACAGTGGCTTAGAGGGAAGACTAAAGTAAGCAGGAGTGTGAATTTGATGGCCAGCAGAACATCTTGTGGGGATGGCATGAGGAGAAATGAGTGTGGGTGACTGCCCTGAAACAGGCAGCTTCCAATTAGTGATGCCCTGGCTTCGAATCCCTGTGCAGGGGGTTTGGTGCACAGCACTGAAAGGAGCTAGATGTTATTGAAAGGAACTAGATATTATTTTTATTAATGTGCTGTTCCTTCCTGCTTCTTTCAGATGGATTTCAGAAAGTTCAGGCTGTTTGTTTGCCTCCTCGGGCTCAGCTGTGGCAGCTTGTGGTTTTTTTACAACTGGGCCGAGTTCTGCGTGTTCTGTGAGAACGGCCAAGGTTACCTGTTCCCCACAGAGCCTTTCAGGAGGATAGAAGGAAACTTCTCCCAGCTCCCAGACACAGACTGCCACAAGAACCCTCCTTTCCTCGTCCTGCTCGTGGCATCCTCGTGCCAGCACCTGGATGCCAGGATGGCCATCCGGCAGACCTGGGGCAAGGAGAGGACGGTCGCCGGGAAGCGCCTGGTGACGTATTTCCTCCTGGGAAGCGCTGTGGATCCCAGCCAGCAGGCTGACATCGCTGCTGAGGGCCAAAAGTACGGAGATATCATCCAAAAGAACTTCACGGACACTTACTACAACCTGACTTTGAAGACCATGATGGGAATGGAGTGGGTCCACAGGTTTTGTTCCCAGTCCAGCTTTGTGATGAAAACCGACACAGACGTGTTTGTCAACGTTTTTTACCTCACTGAGCTGCTTCTGAGGAAGGAGAAGGCCACTGGGTTCTTCACAGGCTTTTTAAAGCTGCATGAGTACCCCATAAGGAGAAGAGGGAGCAAGTGGTATGTGAGTAGGGAAGAGTATCCAGGAAAGACCTACCCGCCCTTCTGTTCCGGGACTGGATATGTTTTATCCAGCGACGTTGCCAGTCAGATCTATCATGTTTCTGAGAGCGTTTCGTTCATTAAGCTGGAGGATGTGTTCATAGGACTGTGCCTTGCCAAATTAAAAATTAGGCTGGAGGAGCTCCACTCAGAGCAGACGTTTTTTCCAGAAAGGATCAGGTTCTCCGTTTCCCGCTTTAAGAAAATCGTGATGTGCCACGAAGTGGAACCACCCGAGCAGCTGAGCTACTGGAACCACTTGGTGACAGAAAACCGTGGAGAGGTGCTCTAGCACCTTCCCTGCTGGAATTAACACACTGAAATCCTCTGCTGTTATAGGGCTGCTCTTGACCCCAGCAAAACTCCCAGTTAACTCCAGGTCCAGCACGTTAGAGATTTTTAAGTGGTTGTTTTAATGATAGAATTATTAAGGTTGGAAGAGACCTCCAAGATCATCAAGTCCCCCCTTGGACCTTATCAACTAGACCATTGTACTGAGTGCCACATCCAGTCATTCCTTGGACACCTCCAGGGATGGGGACTCCGCCCCTTCCCGTGCCTGACCACCCTTTCCAGCAAGAAATTCTCAATTTCTGCCCAAGAACATGCAAATCCCTTTCTCTCCCCTTCACTCCATTGCATCCCTTCTCTACACAATTATTATTATTTTCTGGGAGATCCAGGCCTGCAGCCCTGCCCTCCAAATCCTGCTGCTAAAGGACTGGGAACGTTCCTGCAGTGCTAAACTTAAGTCAAAGCACTTTTTGTTCAGAGACTAAAATTTGCACCATCCTCCTGGTCGCCCCTGATAGATTCCTGCACCCATCTGTGCAGGCATTTAAGGAATGATATTTGGAGCTGTCAGGATGCTCCTCTCCTGGGAGAGGGAACCGCAGCCCTGCCCTTGCAGCGGGCTCTGTGTGGGCAGAGCTGCATCCTGGCACAGATCCCTCCTTCGGTCTCCACGCAGGTTTTTTTTTGCAGAGATGGAAGAATTTTCCCATGCAATGCTCTTGGGACAACCTTGGGGGCTTCAGGTCACCTGGTGAACGTGTAAAGCTGCTTCATCTGTTCCCTTGGATGTGTCTCCTGCTGAAAATACCTGTGGTGGAGCCAGTGGAGGGTGTCCTGCTCTTTTGATTAAAATAGACCCCAGAGACATCTTTTATATTTGTGGCTCACTTTGATTGCCTGAAACCTTCTGTAAATGGTTTCCCAAGGCTAAACTAAAGTCACTTAGGGTGATTTAGACATTTTTTTTGCTGTGAGAAACTGGGTGAATAAGGGAGAAGGTGGGAGGATTTTTGTCTTTTAAACAAGACAAGTGGGATAATGTGCTCAAGTGATCCCTCAGGCTGGGAGTTCTGTTTCTCCTTTCATTCCCAAGCAAAGATCATGAAATCTCCGGGATATTTGTAGATTCCAGAGGCAAAGAATTGAGTCTTTACAGTGGAAGATGCGAAAAATGCTTTTGGGCTGTGAGGAGGGAGAAAGGAGTTCATAAATCCTGCCTTATGCTCCTCTTTTGATTTTCTTTCTCACACAGGAAAGGTCAGTTTTATCAGCAAAGAAGTAGCAAATGCCTGTAATATGTGTGAAATGTTTTTTTTTTTCAGGGAGCAGTAAAAGTGGAGCTGTTCCCAAGGAGAAAATGGCCTGAGAGCTGAGGGGATTTGACACCTAGAAAGGCTCATTCCCACACGAGGGAGCAGGAGGAAAGACAGGGAAAGAGATTTTATTACTTTATTTTTATTTTTTATTTTTATTTTTATTGTTTCTTTTTATTTTTATTGAAGTTGGACTGTTCAGGTGTCTCTTTTTACTTGCCTGTGTCTGAAGAGCAGGATAAATATTTTCAGCAGGAATATGCCCCATCCTGAAAAGTGTTTAGTAACAGTAATAATATATAATTTATTTTCTTCTGGTGTAGAGTAACCTGAGCTCATGCACTGATTTTTGACCACTGATGATGAAAAAAATATATTTATTTGTTTGGCAGAAGAGTAACCTTCTTCATTTTAATATTTTTTATTAAACTTTAAATATTTTGTTAAAATAAATGAAATATTTTAACATCTCAATTTTATTTAAAATTCAGCTATTTTCTGAATACTTTTGCTGCTGGTGAGATGGGTCAGGCTATTTAATCCCTGTTCTTTCCAGGTAACCTGCAGAAATGTCTTTTGCCATTCGTTGCCCTTGTCCCCAAGGTGCAGGCTGGCTATTCCTTTAATTTATGGAAAAATGGTGAGCAAAAGGAATGCTTCCTGGTCTCCTAACTCCCTGGATGTTAGGGATGGAGGGTCTGTGAGCTGGGACAGCATAATCAGCCCGATGTCATCTTGGTCTCTTCTTGCTCTCAGATAATAATATAATAATAAATAATAATAATAATAATATAATAATCCTGCAGTTGCTTGTAGGTCTCACTTCCAGCTCTGTGCCTGGTGCCAGCTTTGTCCCAGCTGGCAGGACCAGTCCAGCTGTGCAACCCCAGGGATCTTTATCTCCATTTACACTTGGGTGTGTTGAGCTGTTCACCTCCACGGGGTGTTGACACCCAAGAGCTGTGGTGGCTCCTGCAGCTTCTGCTCTTCCCTCAGGCTGAGGTTGTGGGAGAGGATAAAGTTTCCCTTCAGGAGACAGAATGTTGGGTTGTTTCCCTGGCCTGTGGCAGCTTGTGGGTGGCACTATGTCCCTCCTGAGCAGTTTGGGGCTTTGTATCAGCATAAAAAAAGTTACCCCCGAGGGCCAAGTTCTGCTCGACCTCTTGACTGTGGCTTTTACTTTAGTTCAGGAGTGTTCCTAATTTATTGGATACAGCCACTAACTGGGAAGATGGTGCTATTCCCTCTTAATCACTTTTGCAGGCTCTACCACTACATCTTTGGGGCTAAATTCAAGTGCAAGATGTCCCTGCCCGTGGCGGGAGGCTGGAAAT
Source organism: Neopelma chrysocephalum (assembly GCF_003984885.1). Classification (NCBI taxonomy): domain Eukaryota; kingdom Metazoa; phylum Chordata; class Aves; order Passeriformes; family Pipridae; genus Neopelma; species Neopelma chrysocephalum. The sequence continues at coordinate 133,572 of NW_020897828.1, read as the reverse complement.
AAATTATCTTTATGGTCCCTTCCAACCCAAACCGTTCTGTGATTCTATGAAATTCAGCTGTTCTGCTGAGGAATGAGGTCCTCAGGAATGCTCTAAGAAACCATCCCATTCTGGATCCTGTTACCAGGGGGTCTGTTTGTCATTTCAAGTGACCTGTGCAAGATGCCTCTGTTGCTGCCTTGCAAATACTTTGTCCCCACTGATTATATGTTGTTAACCCTCTGATGGCCTATTTATAAGCATTTTGCTTAAATCTCTGCTGAGGAGCAAATGAGTTCAGGTTGAAATGTTATGGATTCAGGGAGCTTGATCTTCTCCTTGCAAAGCAGTTTCCCAGCTGGGAACTGGGTGGTTTAGAACTGATTTTGGTTGCTGCACATAATTTTTCTCGACGTCTGGTTTTCTCTGTGCTCACATTAATTAAAAATTGATTTGGTAATTCATAGAATTATAGAATTGTTTAGGTTGGAAAAGATCATCCAGTCCAACCATCAACCCAAGACTGCCAGGTCCACCCCTAAACCATGTCCTTTAGCACCACACCTACACTTTTTTTGAACACCTCCAGGGACAGTGATTCCACCACTTCCTTGGGCAGCCTGTTCCAATGCTTGACCACCCTTCTTGTGAAGAAATTTTTCCTAAAGTCCAAGCTAAACCTCCCCTGGTGCAACTTGAGGCCGTTTCCTCTTGTCCTGTCACTCGTTACCTGGGAGAAAAGACCAATCCCCACCTTGCCACAACCCCCTGAGCCTCTTTTTCTCCAGAGTAAACCCCCCCCAGCTCCCTGGGTTGCTTTAAATAAAAATATATTAAATTAACAATAATTAATCCTGCTGGAGAAGGTGATTTAAGAAAAGAAAATGATTGCATGTAAGGCAAATTCATTTATTTAAACAAAACCACTGAGCTAGTGACTTTATATGTATCAGCTAAATGAAATTAGCTTTTGCAGCTTAGGCCTCAGATCATGAATTTTAACACAATCAAAACAATACTAGTGGCCTTTTGCTAAATTCTATATATTTTCCTATGAAATACCATCACAAAATGAACAGAAATATAACTAGAACTGTAAACACGATACTGGAGTGTACATAGGCTTGTTTTTTAAATTTTGTATGGGCTAATAAAAGAATTTAGGCTATTTGGGGGCAGTTTGTCTGTGAAAGCAGAGCCCTCCCCTAACATTTTTATGCTTTCTGGGTCAGAAGATCATTATATCATTTTTTTTTATGAATAGCTATGGAAAGGTCAGCTAAAAGTTACTCCATTGCTTCTCATTTAAACAGGGAAGAGTGAAAAAATAACAGAGCTGACACAGAGTTGGTTAAAATTGTGCATCTCAACACATTCTATTTCTTCCAAGATCATTTTTTGAATACAGAAAAATTAATGTTTGTTTGTTTGTTTGTTTTTTTCACGACTTTCATCAACCAACATATTCTTAGTTTAGAGTAGCATTGTCCAAAACGTGCAGGAAGGATTTGGTCTCTCAGCTCCTCTGGTTCAGCCTTACCCAGGAGGTACAACCCTGCCAGGCACTTCTGGGAAGATTTTTGTAATGAAACTTTTGCCTTCTGTCAGAGCTGAACAGAACACAAGGGCTGCACTGGATCTGCCAGGAATGCTGCTCCTCTTGGATTTGTGCAGGTCACTGTGTGATGTTGACATAAAACATGTGAGAATGTTTGCATTATTGGTGTAGAACATGGGAATGTTGAGATATTCCATGGATGATATTTTAGTAAAGTATTTTGTTACCTAAGTTTTGTGTGTTCACTTATCTTTCTGGTTGTGAATGTATTAATATTTCGGGATGTGGTTAAGTTAAGTAAGGGGCTTGCTCTTTTTCCAGTCAAAATTAATAGAATCTTGGAATCATTTAGGTTGGAAAAGACCTTTAAGATCATTGAGTCCAACCACTAACCCAGCACTGCCAAGGCCACCCTGGACCATGTCCCCAAGTGCCACATCTACATGGCTTTTAAATCCCTCTAGGGATGGTGGCTCCACCCTTTCCCTGGGCAGCCTGTCCCAGTGCTTGACAACCCTTCTCATGAAGAAATTCTTCCTAATATCCGGTGTAAACCTCCCCTGGCTCCAATTGATGACATTTCAACCTGTCACTTGTTATCTGAGAGACCAACCCCCCCTCATCTCCCCCCTCCTGTCAGGGAGTTGCAGAGCCAGAATCATAGAATCATAGAATCAGCTGGGTTGGAAGGGACCTCTGAGATCATCAAGTCCAACCCTTGATCCACTACCATGATGGTTCCCAGCCCATGGCACTGATGCCACATCCAGTCTCATCTTAAAAACCTCCAGGGACGGAGAATCCACCACTTCCCTGGGCAGCCCATTCCAATGGCTGATCACCCTTCCTGTAAGGAATTTCTTCCTAATATCCAACCTAAACCTCCCCTGACACAGCTTAAGACTGAGCCCTCTTGTCTTACTGATCGCTGCCTGGGAGAAGAGACCAACCCCCCCCTGGCTCCCCCCTCCTGTCAGGGAGTTGCAGAGAGTGAGGAGGTCTCCCCTGAGCCTCCTCTTCTCCAGGCTGAACAGCCCCAGCTCCCTCAGCCTCTCCTCACAGCACTTGTGCTCCAGTCCCTTCCCCAGCCTCGTTGCTCTTCTCTGCACCTGCTCCAGGACCTCAATGTCCTTCCTGAGCTGAGGGCCCAGAGCTGGACACAGCACTCCAGGGGTGGCCTCACCAGTGCTGAGTCCAGGGGCAGAATCACTTCCTTGGACCTGTTGGCCACACTGTTCCTGAGCCAGGCCAGGATCCATTGGCCTTCTTGGCCACCTGGGCACACTCTGGCTCCTGTTCAGCTTCCTGTCCATCCCAAATCCCAGGTCCCTCTCTGCCTTGCTAAAGGTCCCCCCTGAGCCTCCTTTGCTCCAGGCTGAGCCCCCCCAGCTCCCTCAGCCCCTCCTGCTGCTCCAGCCCCTTCCCCAGCTCCGCTCCCTTCCCTGCACACGCTCCAGCCCCTCCATGTCTCTCTTCCATGAGGTTCCAGAACTGGACACAGCCCTGAAGGTCCCTCAGCAGTGGCAGCACAGGGGGACAATCCCTGCCCTGGGCTGTGCCCACACTATTCCTGATCCAGCCCAGGTGCCATTGGGCTCTTGCCCCCCTGGGCACACCCAGGCTCGTGTTCATTCCCTGTCATCAGCACCCCCAGGGCCTTTCCCACCAGGTACTTTCCCCCAGAGCTGCAAGGGGTTGTTGTGACCCAACGACAGGACCAGGCACTTGGCCTGGTTGAATCTGAGCCTGAAACCGCTGAATTTTCTCCCCTTCTCAAAAAATGCCACAGGAAATATCTACGGAATTGAACAAAGAAAATAAATTAAATTTAACCACAGCTGATACCTTTTGGAAGAACAAGATCCAGCCTGAGATGACTTTGCCTGTGTCACCACAGCCAGCACTGCTTGACTGGGAGCTGGAAGCACAGTGCTGTTCCCTTATCACTTAAAAAGAGGAATGGGAAGTAACTGAAGGCCATCAGATTGTCTGCTGAACACAGGCAGTTATGAACTAAAACCCACAAACAGAAAAGTTCTCCATTACTGCCTTTATCTTTTATTTTATCTCTGTTTTTTCCTTACCTTTGTGATGTATTGTGCTCCTTTGTTTCAAGCTGGAATTCGTTACACCAAAATTCATTATTTTATTACACCGATGTATTTCTGGAAATATCTACAAATATCACAGTGGATAGAGGAAAGAATCTGAGTCACAGGACTTAGGAGATCTATACAGCACATAGGGGATCCAGCCTGAAAAACTACACTTGAATTTGCACATGTTCTGGCAGAGCAAATGAAGATTTTCTTTCAAAGCCTGGTTTGATACCGTTCTTCTGAAAAGTTCACTCAAGTGCATTTTCACTGAAAAATGTAATTGGACAATTTCAGTGCATGAGAAATGATGTTTCACAAATTCAGAAATGCATTATTTTTGGGGGGGGAAATACAAATCCAAGTGTCTCGTTAGAATGTCTCCAGCTGAACCGTGCACACAACATTCCTTGCATTCAGCTACTGACCTGACCTGACCTCTTTTAATTTATGACTTTGGGTGCAGGGATAGAGTGTAATCAGCTTTCTACTCCTCAGAAATCACAGCTACAATTACACAATTACAGTTACAAACCGCTGCAGGCACAGAATGTCATAAATTAGTTATGTGGTGTGATTTACACCCCCACAGCTTGTAGATCTTCCAGGCTGCTCTCTTCCCTTCATGTTTAATTTAATTATTAGCGCTGAAACAGCAGTTGTAAGTAAATGTTTGACTCGGGTACATAAAGGGACCTGCAGGTTTTACACGTGTTTCTGCTGGTAAAGGTTCAAATCCAGGGGATTAAAAAGCAGAGGGAGCTGAGCCGTGAGCGGGAGGGAGCGATGCCACCTCCTGAGGTGAGGAGGGGGAGGAACAGCGGCTCAGTGCTGAGGGTGAGGGTGTTTGATGCCCCTCTGTGCTCCCCTCAGCCCATTTTGGGGATGTCAACCCCTCATGCTGAGGCCAAGCCCTGGAGGTGTAGCTCTGGCAGGAGGTTTGACTCCAGTGGCCACTGGAATTGAGCCTTCTGGAGAAAGTGCTGCATGGGATAGGGAAGAAGAGAGGACTGCAAACTTTACCCTATAAACACATAAATCTTTACCATAATCTTGAGATCTTTCAGTACTCACCAGTTCCCTAAGATTTTATAGGATCTTATTTTGTGTACAAGTGTTGCAAAGACCAAATAGAATCCTGAAATCACGGAATGGTTCGGCTTGGAAGGGACCTTTAAAGGTCATTTAATCCAACCCCCTCTGCCACGGGCAGGGACATTTTCAACTCCACCAGGTTGCTCAGAGCCCTGTCCAGCCTGGCCTTCAATGTTTCCAGGGATGGGGCATCCACCACCTCTCCGGGCAACCTGTTGCAGTTTTTCACCCCCCTCATTGCAAAAAACTTCTTTCTTTCTAAATCGACCCTCCCTCATTTTAAGGCCATTCCCCCTTATCCTATCACTGCATCCCCTTGTAAAAAGTCCCTTTCCAGCTTTCTTGTAGGCCCATTTTAGACACTGGAAGGGATTCTTAGTTGGCCCTGCAGATTTCTCTTCTCCAGACTGAACATCTCCACCTCTCTCAGCCTGAATATCAATATAAAGTTCACTGCTCCTGTATAAGAGAAAGCCAAAATACAGCAGTGATCCATTACTCTGGCACATAAAGAGAAATGAATATCTGAAACCATCTCTGCCAGAGACTTGACTTACTGTGAAAGGGCAGCTTTCAGTCACAGGCTTGATATCACAAATACAGCGCAGAGGAGACGTTGATGTAAAAAAAAAAAAAGACACAACCCTGCCGTTTCTACTTGGTGATCTTAACAATGCCCAAAGGGAGCAGTAAGATGTCAGTCACAAGGATGTATTTCATGAAAATGCAAAAAAGAAACAGCTCTTCCAGTAAAACACCTACTGTTATGGTGACAATCTGCTCTCTCATCGCCGCAGTGGCAGTTTGGATCCTGCCTGCAGGTCACTCTGGGAATAGTCATTAATATTCTATTTTCAGAGGTTCCTCGTAACTGGCAGCCTTGCAAAATCATCAGGAAAGAAAGAAAGGAAAGGGGTATAATTTTATAGTCCCATGGTATTTTTCCTGCCTTTATCAGGGAAATCCTGTGGGATCTGGAGCCCTGGACCAGGCAGTGTCCACCTGACTTCCTGTGCACTGGCAGAGAGGTGTTGAGCACAACCAGTTTTAAGGGAGCTCTGGATACATTTGCACTTTGCCTGAACTCCTGGAAGAATCTGGCTTTGCATGTAAAGCTCAGGAGGGAGCCTAAAAACATGACCTTAAGCAATGATAAAAAACGTAACGAGTGTAGAGAATGATGTTTACATTTTCTTGGCACGTTAATATGCACTGAAAAGTTCTTTAGGAATAAACTGAAAGATAATCAGAGCAATTAAGCTGTTTGGACCAGAGACAAAGCATTTCTAAAGCTAAAGAAAATGTTGCCAGGGGAACTGATGTATTAAAGAGCACTAAAAATTTCCTTCTCAGATTTACACTCCTCCTGACAGCACCAAAGCTGCATCTCCTGTCATTCTGTGATAAACTTTCTTACTTCTTGTTGCCTGGACTTCATCAACATTCCCTGAATTAGGACATTTTCGTTTTACCAGCTACAACTCACCACCGATTTCGGTGCTGGAGAGGAGAAATACACCTGCCAAAGGGGGAACGTGGAATGTGGTTCACAAGGAGTGCTGGCAGGAAAGTACTGGAGAACCACATTCCAGTTGTGCAGATTTAGTCAGGTCAAATAAAAACTGCAAGGAAAGTAGTGGGGGGAAAAAAAAAAGAAAAAGTGGTTAATCCTGTGGTCTCCTGTGTGTGAAAGTCTGGAGGAAGGTTATATCCAAAAATTTCCTCATTAAGGGCTCGCAGCAATTCTTCACACAGTTATGGCTTTATAATAATCAGCAAGAAAGAAAAAGAAAGAAAAGAAAAAATCCAATTAGTCACATTGATGTTATAGGGTTTTTGAAAATTTATCCAGGCCTAGATTCAGGGCAGCATCACTTCATGATTCTTTAGATCAAGACAAAGATTACTTGCTTTCCTAGGAAAGAGAGAAAACAGGATTCCTCAAATTGATGGGAAGCATCTTTTGTTGGTGGGATTGGTCCCAGCTGACTTTGGCAGCCTAAACCAGAAAGTCCAGTCTAACCCAGTCTTTCAGACAACTCTGGAGCCAAAATAAGGAGGGAAGGAGGCAAAGACCCAGTTTGCACTGAGTGTTTGCTGTGCTTGATGCCGAAAGCAGAAAAGGGTCTCCAGAGCTCTCATACCCCACAACCTGGGAACAATGTGGGGGAAAATGCATCTCAACATTCCCACAGGAAACACAAAGAGGAAATGGCACAGCCCTGTTATTTCTGGAGCTTTTCCTTAGGCTTCTGATTAAGGAAAAGTGAGACTACACCGAGCTCAATTAAAAGATTTTAAAAATTTGTGAGACACAAAGAGGGGTCTGTGTGTCTCTCTTCAATCTCTACAGCTAATGCTGATAAAATCTGTTTTGAGTGAGAAACATGCCTTGCAGATCACCAAATATTTTGGCAAACAGTGGAAGAAAGGAGTAATGGCATAGAAAGAGAGGGAAAAAAACAGAGGCAGAGTTGGAAAAGTTGTGGCTTAACATCTCTTTGGCCTCATTTGCTCCTGGAGAGCAGCATCCTCTAGGCATCAAGATTAATTCAGTCACAAGGGCAGCTTGTCTCCTCACTTAGTCTTTTCCAGCTGTTTCAATTCTCCTGCTCTTCATCAGAGAAAAGAAAATGTATTTTTTTTAATAGGGAGCCATTTCTCGAAATCCATGTAATGGTCAAACCACTTTCCAAGCCCATTTTCATGAAGAAATGAAGAGTTTTATTCCTGTTTCTAGTACTTGCCTCGCATCAGTTTTAATATTTTAAGTGCCCCTTCTCTGCTGTTCCAATGCTCAAATCACCTGGTTATACTTTCTTTGACTCAGCTAAATAAGCCAAAGTACAGCATGGAACTGTAGGGCCTGGGGATTTTATGAATGAAGGTGTTTAAATGCTGTTCATTTTCCCTCACAGAATCATAGAATGGTCTGGGTTGGAAAGGACCTTAAAAATCATCTTGTTTCAACCCTCCTGCCAGGGACAGGGACACCTTCCACTAGACCAGGTTGCTCCAAGCCCCATCCAGCCTGGTCTTGAACACTTCCAGGGATGGGGCAGCCACAGCTTCTCTGGGCAACTTGTGCCAGGGCCTCTCCACCCTCACAGGGAAGAATTTATCCCTAATATCTAATCTAAACCTACTCTCTTTCAGTTTGAAACCACTCCCATCATGACAATTTGTCCAATTCTCCCATGAGGGATAAAAAAATTACACTCATGGCCCCAATGGCAACAACAGGAGGCTCCCAGGAAGTCCATTTCCCCTGGAGCTTCTTGTGAGGGGTTGCACAGCAAGCTGTGTGGATTTATGTTCCAGACTAACACATTCCAGAACAAAAAATGTGGGGGGGTTGCTCCAGCAGTTTACACACCACACAGAGAGGAGTTTGGAAGGGTTGGGGTGGGGGGGAATGCGTAAAAATCCTCCTACTTACAGGCAGGAGAAAAAGGAAGGGTTGGAAAGAAGTGTCTAGAGGAACTGGAGTGGGAGGCAGGAATCTGCCTGGTGTGCAGGCTGATGATTCACAAAATGACTTTCCATTTAAATCAGAGTGGCAAACTTAGGACCTGATCTTTTGAACAGCCAGGGGCATGGGTAGCCTTGGGCATGCAGGCTGCCCTCAGCAGCTGGGGATTCAGGCACTTGATCATGTGGTGTCTTATCCCACACCCTCCCTCACCAGTGCCAAAGGTTGCATTCACCACAACATCACGGTTCATTAGGCAAGTCAAAGCAAGGAAGGAGCTGACAGGGCACTAATAAATAGTTAATAAAATATGAATGCATGTGCTGGTTGCCTGAGCAGCCCTAGGGAAAAGAAAGGACATTTGAATCCGTTCACTGAGCCCCAGGAAGATTCCAGCTGATGAAGCCAAGCCAGTGGGTGTGTGTGGGTGGAGGTGACAGGTGCTCTCCTCATGATTCCCACTGGGGTCAGATCCAGAGCAGGATATAAACACAGTGAATGCTCTGGGCCACAACTCACCTGGGTTCCCACTGTGGGTTTCAACTTTTCTCAGTGATTTTGGAGGTCTTTTCCAACCTAAATGATTCTGTTCACTCTACATTGAGGGGATGGCAGTGAAGTCCCTGTGGTGGGGTAACATGACATCCAAAGGGACCTTTACAAGCCTGAGGTCTGGGCCAATGGAAATATTGTGACATCCAGCAAGAAAGAGCACAAAATTCTGCACATCAGGTGCAACAACCTGAAGGTGTGAGCTGCAGTGATCCCACCTAAGTGACAGTGGGTGACAAAAACCTCAGTGAAGAGACCTGGGAGAAATGAACACTGGGGTGAACACAAGCCAGCAGTGCACTCTCACTGCAAACCAGGTACCAGGGGGCATTCCAGAAGTGTTGCCAGCAAATTCAGAGAAACTATTATTCCCCTCCACTAGACACATCTGGGAATCTGTGTGTGGTTTTATGCCCCTCAGCACAAGCTGGATGTAGAGAATTCCAGTGGCAGGACATCAAGTGGACAAAGGCCTAGAGCACAGCACCAGTGAGGAGATGCTGAGGGAGCAAGGCTTTAGTCTGGTAGAGAAGGGGATAAGGGGGATCTAACAGCAGCTTAAATCTACCTGAAGAGCAATTAGAAAGGTGACAGAGCCAATCTCTCCTCAGCAGTTCTGTAAAAGTTTTAAAAGCAGCTATTATCCTTTCCAAAGCATTTTTTACGAAGAGTTATCTATATTAATTCAAGCTAAAAATCCAGTCAATCTCTTTTAACCTTCTGCACTTTTCCTGCTTGGGCAACCAGTGATGGAATCTGTTTATTTAGATGTTACACCTTTTATTCCTCTAGCTTTATTCAGACATAACTATACAGAAGGTATTTCAAGAATATTTTTATAAAATTGGGGCTGTTGGTGGAACAAGAAAGTGGAAAAGTTTGTAAACGCAAGAAAGCAATAAGAAAAAATTGTAACTGGTTAAAAAAAAACCCAACAACACCTTCCTGGATGTTTCATAACTATTGTTTTTAACAAGGCAGGGTAACTTTTTTTTTTTCTAATAAAGCAAAGTTTTTGAAACGTCTTTTCGGAAATTGGTCACAATTCCCCAAAGAGAATGTTTCATTTCCCTTTGTTGAGCTGAACATTTCATTGTGGCATTAATTTCTGCTTGCTAGAACTGCTGCTGTGCTTAGTAGGAAATATATTTCAGGAAAGTTGCATGTCCCCTCTTTACTGTTTAAGCTTCCCAGCAGATGGAGTCATCACAAAAATCTCCTGGTGCGTCACATCAGTTCAGCTCACTGACCTACAGTGATGTAACGTGCAGGATGCAGTTCAGCTCTGGGAGGAAGAGGAAGGCTGCAAGAGCTGGACATCAGGAGGAATTTCTTCCTGGAAAGGGTGGTCAGGCCTTGGAAGGGGCTGCCCAGGGAGGTGGTGGAGTCCCCATCCCTGGAGGTGTCCAAGGAAGGCCTGGCCATGGCACTCAGTGCTCTGGGCTGGGGGACAAGGTGGGCATCGGGCACAGGGTGGATTTGGTGATCTTGGAGGGCTTTTCCAACCTCAATGACTCCGTGATTTTGTGATTCTGCCACAGCCTACCACATCCCTGTCGCTGGCTTTGTCCCCTGGATGGGCTCTTTGATGCCATGTGAAAGTTTTACATGTAAAGTTTTATAAAGTCTTGCCTCCAGCCCTTCCCTTGCCCCACCTCCTTCAACTACTTCCCCCTGGATGTTCCCTGGCCCTGCCCCATCCCCTCACCCTTCCAGGGGCTGCTGCTGGACCCCGTGGGTGACAGTGGTGAGCACACAGCTGGCACGGGCTCTTCTTGCTCCCTGCCACATCTCCTGCGGCGCTGGAACAGTGGGATGAGCTCCAGCCTTGGCACCAAGCACCCTCACACTCACCCGTGTCGTTACAACAGGGGAAAAACGGTGCCAGGACCTTGGGACTCACCTGTGTCATTGTAACGGGGGAAAATCGGTGCCAGGCACCATCACGTCGTTGTGACGGAGGGAAAACCAAACCGGTGCCAGGATCTTCACGCTCCCACGTGTCATTACAACGGGAAAACTGGTGCCACCAGCTCACCTGGGTGGTTGGAAACCTGGAAGAGCAGCCCCCTCGCATCCCGCTGAGCTCTGCCCAGGGTCAGGCGCTGGCACCCACCCATCCCTTCGGCTGGGACGGCGTGAAGTTTGTTCCCTGCGTGTGTCACCGGCCGTGCCTCACTTCCTCCTGTGGGACCGGTTAAACATTAACAGGGCGACCGACGGGCGTGTTGGGGCGGAGGGAAGGGGAGAGGCCACCCTTTCGTGCCACGGGGACAGTGCGGGACAGGCGAGTGGCCCAGGGCTGGGGGACAGCCACCCCCGACACCGCAGGGGGGTTTTCCCGGGACAACAGGTGAGGGAACCCAGGAATCCCGGTTGTGAACACCTCCAGCCTCCTCCTCCCCCTGGTTTGAGGGCGTGAGCCGGACCTGTCGCCAAAGGGAAAGCGGTGGGAGAACCTCTCGGCGCCCGGGGATGTGATCCAGGTAACCGCTCCGGGAATTTTATTGGCTTCCCAGCGGAAGGAGCTGGAGGATGAAGGATAATTTAAGCCTTTCCCCTGCTCTTGCCCCAGCGGGAAGGTTGCCCTGGGGTGGCGGCAGCGGGGTGAACAGAGGCTTTTTGTGACTCCCATCTCCTACTCTGCTCCCTGGCATTCGGGATGGGTGTCCCAAAGCATCCGAGCCCTGCTCTGTGCCAGGCTGGATCCAGCTGCATTGTCGTACTGGATCCAGTATTGTCATTATCCCCCTGCCTGCGTGGTGGATGAGAGAGGGCGTCGTGGGTGAGGGAGGGAGCAGCTCAGAGCAGCCCCGGCGATGTGAGTCACCCCCTGCACCTGCAGGGTGAAAAAGCAGCACAGGACAAACCCCAGGCATTTAATTCATCCTCAGCCAAAATATCCCGTTTCGTCTGAGGATCAGATAATATTTCCTGGCCCTTTGAAAGCCCATTTTGAAACAAAGTGAAACAAGACGTTATAGATACCTCCCTTTCCCGTCCTGCTCTGCTTCACCCCGCGCTGTTTACTGATTTTGCCCAGGATTTTGGCATCGGATTCTCTCCGGTTCATTTTTTTGCCACAAAAAAAAAGCTTTGCCCGGCTCAGATTGCATCGGTGCAGCTGGATCTGTAGGTATGAAGGCTGCCCTGGCCAGGGGATTTTCTCTCCAGTCCTGTAGATCCTGCTGGGGATCACAGCTTCCTGGAAAAGGACCCTGCCCTGGCTTTTGTTTTTGTTTCCTGCTGCTTCACTTGGGCTGTTTCACTCCGTGTGACAGATAATACCGACTCTTGTAACTACTGACTGATCTGTGTACGTGCCAAGAGCCACCCCAGTGACAGAGCCAGGAGGAATCCCTCCGGGCTGTGCACAGTGACCCTCCCTCCCCACACAGGAAACCTGAGAAGTGAGAAAAAAACCTTTCGAAATGCGCTGGGTAAACCCAAACCAGCCTGTGAACAGCAGGTGGAGAAATAACCCCACGGGTTTGGCTTAAAATGTTCCTCAGTTGACAGGGCAACATTTTAAGCTCTCAAGGTAGACTGAAAGACTGTAAAAAGGGAAAATGTGGAGCAGGATGCCAGCTGGGCTGGGCAGAAAAGTCAGAGAGACCCCTTGCTTAAAGCACCAAGCAGGGGATGGAGCTCTGGCATAGCCTGGTGCTGCAGCTGAGCAGGGAACTCAGGGTGTCTCTGTGGTGACACTTTGTGCCTTGGACAATGTGCTGCCACAGAGAACACCCCCCAAATCAGAGACACTTTCCTGACCAGAAATGTGGTCTGGCCACAAAACCACATCCTCTGTGCCGTGACTTCTTTCATGAAATCAAGGCTTGGTTTCCCGGGGGAGAAGTTCGTAAACCAAGCAGCACAGTCAAACTCCCACATATTTTGGGAGGGAGGAGAACAATATCTCACAAGTGAATCACAAACACTGAATGGCAGAAAATGCAGAAGTAAGGTGGTGGCTCACACCCAGGCTCTGTGTATTATCTCTGACCACAGTGGAGAGCTGCTGGTGGTTTATTCTGAGGTTTAAGGGGCACTCTTGAGTTTCAGAGAAGTAACCCTGGGGACCTTCTTTGCACTATCAGCCTTTCTGAGTGCTCAGACTGGGGAGCTGGGAGCAGATTTCATGTTTCTCATCCTTGCCCCAAGGAAGGTGAGATGGAGAGGCCAGAGTGGCAGGAGCTGTTCCTCCTGTCCAGGGTGGCCCCTGTGTGACAGGACTGCCACATCAATGATGACAGCAAGCTCTCCCTGGAAATGTGTGAATAGGAATGCTAGTTTGGGAGTAAAGAACACAGAAACACACCAAAGCAACATTTTTGGGTGTATCCCTCCTCTCCTGAAGGATACCTGGCTCAGGAGACATCAGTTTCCTGGGAGGGGGGTAAAAAACCCTATAAATGGAGGTCTGGGCCCCTCTGACCCCAAGGGAGTGGCTGGTGCCCTGCACGGCAGAGAGTGATGGAGCACAGGGTTCATTAGTCTGCCAGGACACCAGTGGCAGATACTCACACAGTTTTGGGTAGCTCAGAGAGTTATTTTTCCCAGTTGCTCATGATTAACATCAGTGGTGAATCTGGAGTTCCCCTGACCCAGTCAGCCCTGAGGCAGCAGTGGAGGGACTAAGGGCACAAGAGATGTGAGGTCTGTAGGAGGAGGTTTCTCTGCTGAAGAAAGTTCCTCTCTGTCTATTGAAACACTTATTTGATGAAAGATCCTGCTCTCCTTCCAAACCTTCCCTCATTTAATCTCTTCCCCCTTGTTGGTATTACAGGTCACACAAAGTCACATTGATCCCAGGATGCAAAGCAGCTACTTGATAAGTCCTTGTCCTTCAGCTTCTCCTCAAGGATGCACTGACTGCTGGTGGCTTTCTGCCTGAGGGACCAGGGGAGAATGCTCCAATGGAGAGGCTCCAGGGATCCATTTTGCTTCCTCTCATCCTGGCTGCCTTGCTCCCAGGTAGGACACGTCCATAACCCGTGAAATGAGCCCCCGTGGACCAAGTGTGGGAAATAAATTAAAAGCCGTATAAGTGGCCGTTCCTGGAGAGATCAGACTGGACAGTCAGTCCCAGAGTGGGATTGTTAAATGTGGGAAATAGTTGAGTTTGCATTTCAAGCCTGAATGATCTGATGACTTAGAGTGGGGTTCAGTGAGCAGGGCTGAGCAGTGTGTGGGGTGGGGAGGAGATGGGTAGATTGCCCTCTTCAAGTTTCCCCATCTCCTTGTATTCCTCTTCCTTCTGTTTTCTGCTGGTTTTGAGGAGGCATCTGTTGAAAACTCAGTAGCAGCAGCTGGTTTTGCTTCCAGAAATATGTACAAATCATCATGTTGCTGGTTTACCACCAAGTCACATTTCACACGCCTGAGTTTCCAAGTGGGTTCAGATTAAAAGTGTCTTGGTGCAAAGCTTTAAAGGCAAAGGAAATATAAAGTGACTTGCTGGATAATGAAGACAAGGCTGATTTTTTTTTTTAATTGTAGTCTAGCTGGGGTTTTAACAGGCTCTGACAGGAGCAGTGGGATGAGAGGGAAGGTATTGCCTTGGCTTAATAACTGGTGAAAGGAAACACAATGCAGGAACAAACAGTGAGTTTTATAAACAGAGTGCTATTCCCAGTGGAATTGCACAGGGATGTGTGGTATTCAACAAGCTCTTAAACAACCTGGTGAAGAGGAGTGAACTGTGAGGTGGCAGACTTTGCAGGTGGTGCAGAATTACATAGGGCAGCCAAATCCAAAAAGGGACTAGGAAGATTTGCCAGAAAATGTCATGATGCCAAGGAAGCAACAAAGGCACAGAAAGCATTCAATGCAAAGCATCACTGAACTGAGATGTCCAGTGGGGGAAAAGAGTGGATATATTAGAAGGAGAGTAAATTGCTGAAAAAGAGAAACAAAATTCTCTGCTTGGTGCCTTCAGAAAGGTAGATAAAAAGAAATCTGGCATTACACAAATGCACAAAAAGTTTATATCTTGGATACTGAATATTTTGTCAGCCTTTCCATTTCAAAAAGAATGTATGAGATCTGAGAAATGTATAAAGTGAGGCAGAGGTGTCAAAAGTATAGAATCATGGAATAATAGGATGGTTTGGGTTGGAAGGGACCTTAAAGATCCTCTTGTTCCAATCCCCTGCCATGGGCAGGGACACCTTCCACTAGCCCAGGTTGCTCCAAGCCCCATCCTGCCTGGCCTTGGACACTTCCAGGGATCCAGGGGCAGCCACAGCTTCTCTGGGCCAAGAGGAGAGGATTAGGAGGCCTTCATTAGACTGGGATATTTTTTCTCCTCGTGAAAAAGAATAAATAATAACAGCGTATTAAAATAATTAATTCTGTGGAAGTGAATGTCGAAATGGTTATTCACAATTTCTCATAAGAAAAAGAACTAGTGGCAACCGGGAAAAGTATCAGAAAGAAGATTTAAGGTGAACCAAAGACTGAACTTTTTCTTACAGTGTGTAATTAAATAGTAAAGCTCATGGTCAGTGGATATTGAGGACACCAAATTATAAATAGGCTGAAAAAAAGCTGGAAACAAACATCACAGAGTGCAGACCCATAGGTGCAGATTCCATTATTGGCTCAGGAAGTCCCCTGAATCTCTTGTTTTTGGACACTGGGAAGTTGTAACAGGGACAGCTGTCAAATAGTGAGTAAGAGAAGAGAGGGGAAGACACTCCTGGGGGCTGTGGAGAGGTCTGTGTGCAGGTGGGTGGAAATCTGTGTTCCTGAGTATCAGTAGTCTGGTATTACTTGACAGAAACATCCTGTAAGCGTTTAAAAATCTTGTTAACATAAGTGAACAAGCTGGTCCTTCTCTGCAGGCTTTGACAAGCTCTAACCTACTTTGGTTTTCAAAAAGCTCAGCTGCAGGGCTGTTGGGTTTTGGAATAAACTTGAGCTGTTTATTTATTTAGTTATTTATTTTATTTAACAGAGCTGTTGCTGGAGCAGTGGGCCAGCAGTGAGGCAGGGGAGGCAGGTGGGGGGAGCAAGAGACTAAAGAAAAAGTGAAAAGGAGAAGGAATTTTAAACCCTCTAGAAGGAAAAAACGTAGAAATTCAAACAGAAATAGCAGTGAGAGAAGGGAGGAAGAGAGAAACTGGACACAAAAACTGAAGGATAAAGGGCAGCATTTGTGGAAGGGCAATATGGGTATAAAGGGGGAGATTATTTTGAAATACGATAATGAGGCTGAAAAAAAATAAAAAAGGGAATCATTCTGGCAAAAGGATAAGCCCATCCTGTCCTTCACTGTGCTGCATCCAAATAGGTCACTTACAAAAGAGGGAAGACAGAGTGGGCAGAGGAGAGGAGGGAAGGAGGAGAAGGTGCCACATCTCAATGCCCTTGTTGTTGAAAACTTCAGCATGAGAAAAGGGGTCCTTTGGAGGCACTTCAAGCGTGGAAGAGAAAACACTGTTGATGAAGGGCAAGGGCTGTTCTTTGGCAAACGAGGGAACAAGATGCATTTTCATTTCCTCAAAACCTGCAGCGATGTGACTGTGAATTTGTGTGACAGATGAGGGAACAAACAGCTCATAAAGGGGCTGGTGTTTACCCCGTGTGCTGAGGGGAAGGGCTGAGCAACTGGGACCCCGTAAGTACTTCATCTAAGCAGATTCTCACCACTGCTCTGCACACAATTACTGCTGTGCCTCAGAGAAGGTGTCCTCGCTCAGCTTTGTTCTTCAAAAGCCTGGGATAATCATGGAGACAGCCTGACATTCCCCTGCTGCAGGGCTGGTGTTTGCCTGGGTGGGATGTCTCACTGGTTGTGTGTGGGGAAGCAGATGCTGAAACAGCTGTGAAGAGCTGAACATGTAATTGCTGTAAAGTGCAGTGAAAATCAAGCCTGAGGCCTTAATTTGTTTAAAAGCAACCATCTGCAAGGCGTTTTTAAAGCTGGATGTGAATGAAACCAGCGCTAAAATGTTCTCCTTGGTGCAAGAAGCAAGGTCCAGCAAAAGGACTCACAGCCCTGGCTGGAGGCACTGGGAACGGGGTTTAGACCCTATTTCTGTCATAAATGTCCTCTCTGACCTCCCACAAGGGACTTTATCAGTGTTTGTGTGTGGGTTGGACAATGGAACACACTGTTGGCTCAGGGCTCCACGTGCTACTGCAGGATAAACAATAAAAGCAAGAAGATAAAGAGGCAAAGGTAAAATCACGGAAAATGTTTAGGGAGCAGGTGGAGAAGGCTCATGAAACTCCTTTATTGGCCGTGCTGGGGTTTTACTGGGATCTAAATGCATGTAAGGCTGAGCTGTGTCCTGCTCCTCAGTCCTTCTGCCTCCCATAGGATTCCCATGTGGGGTATGGACCTGTTCCCTAGTGGACAGCAATCAGGGAAAGACCATCTATTGCTCCAGCAGACGTGGTTGGAGGAAGAATATGTAGATCCTACAACATCTATGGACTGATAAAAAATAATTATATTACATATATATATATTTGCAGGAATAACTCCTCCCTACCTGCCCATGCTGTCCTGAATGTCTGAAGAAAACAAAAGCAATATTAACCATGTATTTTTAGAGCCAATGGTCACTGATTGTTCCTGTTTAGGGATAAATTTCGAGGCTATAATGGAACTCACAGACATGATCTCATGGCAAATGGTTAATTAACAGGAAGCATTGTCCTGAAAGTCACATCATTTATTCAGAGCCATAGCAAATCATGGCTCCTTTAAAAAAGCAAAGCGGTTGCACAGGCATGGAAATTAATTCCAAATGCACAGGGATCAGTTTGCATCAAGAGCAGCAGGGTGGGTAAGTGCTGCAGCTCCTGTTTCAGGAGCAGCCAAATGCATTTTGGTGTCCTCTCAAAGGAGGTTTGTTCATGTCTATGTCTATCATCGTGGTAGCTGAAGTCTTCCAAGCAGGGAGGCTTCAAACAAAATCTAAAAAATGAACAAGCTCAACACATCAATATGTTACAGACATTATAGAGGTGCAGGGAGCAGTATTGTGAAGTCTGGCTACAGTATGAGTCAAGGAAAAATAGTGAATTCAAAGACTTGTTTGAGCTTAGGAGAGTGTCTCGACCCTGATAATGTAAGTTGTGAATATAAATCATGGCAACTGGATGTTGAATATCAGGGAAGAGGGACACATTACATGGCAAATGGAATGAACTTCATCAGTGCATGTTCATCAGGAAACCCAGAGCTCTGTAAATGGTTCCATCCACAGGCATGTGGCCAATTCCTAAAATTCGGGAAGTGGCAAACAGAAAAGAGAGGAAATGGTTTTTAGGCACCTTGTTGGGTTGACTGTTTGCAAAGCAATGTTTTCATAGATTTGGTTGCTGAGTTCACCTTCAAGCTGTCTCATGTCTTAAGGCATATCAGTTCAGCTTTACAAGACTGAAGGAAGCTTTGAATAAATGCTGCTAGAAAAAACAAACTGTTTAAGTTGGTCAGAAATATGTTTTACTGTATCTTATCTGCCTTTATTATCAGTTTAGGTAAAGTTTGCTTTTCATTTAATGTTTTGTCGCTCACTCACAGATATCCTTTGGAGACTGAGGTGCAAGGCAGAGGTAACATAAGCCAGGAAGGTGGAAAAATGTTGGAAAGGTTTTTGTAAACATGAGAGAACTCAGAGTCAACCATACAAAGAACCAGGGAGAGCTGGGTTTGTACAATCTTGCAAAACAAAGAGGTCTGTAAATACATGCAGTGGGTGGGAGGAAAGAGAGGAGTTATTTATATTAAAGAACAATTCTTGGCACAAATCTGATTAGTTATACACTGGTTAGATAGAGATGTACTTTGACTGGGTTAAATGTGGGCTGGGAATTGTAAAATTATCTGGACACTGGAGCAATGAGGTTACAGACCCCATGCCCAGGGTGCTGGTTGCAATGTCATACCTGAGACTGGGCTCTGGTTCCATTTATACAACTATCAAACATCTCTGTTGTGTGAAATAGATGTGAAACATCATGTTCTCCCCCTACTAATTTACTGAATGAAAAATGTTTTTTTTTCAATAATTTGTAGTTAAACCATTACTGAATAAACTACCCAAAGCGTGCAAAACCCGGGGTGAGCAAAACCTTTAAAAATCACTTCATTGTCCTGAATACTCTTAGGAAGGGGAGGAATGACCATCCCAGACTTCCTTTCTCCTGGAAAATAATTGAGCAGTTATTCTCAGGCCAAATTTGCAGGCACGAGGTTCTAATTAGAGTGCCATGGACAATAATATCTAATTGCTTTTGTTATGCTGAGTACAGATGGAATCATTAGGGTACCACTGGCAGCCCTGGTGTGTCCTCAGCAGGAATGTTTCCCAGGAAGTGATGAAAAGGTAGAGCTCCCTGGCAGGACTGCAGGGAGCTTGGGAAAGGTCCATCCTCGGAGAGACTCAAAGTTGGACTTCAGGGATTGGAGTCCCAGCTGCTGCTTTGAAAAAGAAGGTGTCAGCCTTCATCCTTCATCTTCCCTCACTTTCTGCTCAGCAGGAGCAGGTGCTTCTGCCTTTCCCCACCCAGGGAATCCTCCATCTGCCTGGGAAACAGCTGCACCTCCACTCCTCTGAGGGCAGTGGGAGGCCCTGGGCCCGCTGAGGAGGAAAGGAAAACAAAATGCCTTCGTTAGAAAGGAGGTTTTTCAGCTCTGAAAAGCAGTGGCCAAAACTCATACTGCCTTTTAGGGAATTGAAATTGGTGAGTTACAGCAACTCTGGTTAACAGGAAGCCTGAGAAGGTGGGTGTGTATGTGATGCCTGCATGATGAATAGGGGAAAGAGCATAGAAGGATATACGTGGAACCCCAAAAATCAGTGACAATCCAAGATATGGCAAGGGGACCACTTACACACCCCTTTCATTATTTAAAGTCTAGAGAACTCATTTATCTCCCTATTCAAAAGTGCAACCTTTTCTTTCAGTAAAATGGTGGTCAGTGAGTTACTGAAGAGAAAAAGGTGATTTTGGAGAGGGAGAAGGAGAGACAAAAGATTAAATACATCTTTAAAAAAACCCACTTAATCTAAACTGGAGCTGAAAGATTAGATTGCACATCTCTGAGCTGGTTAAGATTTTTTTAAACTACATAACCACCTTTGGTGGTGTTTTACATGTGTTTACAGGCTGGTTTTTAATTCCTTTCAGGTCTTGGCTGTTGTTACTCTATCACAAAAGGCCCTGCTAATGCCACAGTCCTTGCTGGCTCCCAGGCCAGGTTTAACTGCACCGTGTCTGCAGGATGGAAAATCCTCATCTGGCTGTCCAATGGGAATCCTGTCCTCACTGTCCTCAGCTCCCAGGGATCTGTGGAAACCACAGACCGCTTCACCTCCCAAAATTACACCAGTGGTGACGAGTTTACCTCGGAGCTCATCATCCACAACACCCAGCTGAGCGACTCGGGGAAAATCGAGTGCAGCATCCAGCAACCCAGCGAGAACAACTTCGCCTTTCTCTCTGTCCAAGGTGTGTATGGCCACCAACAGGAAGGTGTTTTATTACACTGCACTCCAGGGAATCCTCTG
This sequence comes from Neopelma chrysocephalum, assembly GCF_003984885.1. NCBI lineage: Eukaryota > Metazoa > Chordata > Aves > Passeriformes > Pipridae > Neopelma > Neopelma chrysocephalum. The sequence continues at coordinate 113,292 of NW_020897828.1, read as the reverse complement.
AGGAATTGCTCAAACTATCCCTGGGAAGGAGTCCATGCTCTCATTTCCCACCCTTTGCCTCCCGTCCTCCTCGTCTTAATTTTACCACCAAGGCAGGTTTGAGAGTCACATTCAGACCACCAGTAACAAAGGTGATAACTGCCCCTGCTTTTTCCTTTTACATCTCTTATTCTTTGTCAGACCTCAGCCAGGAAAGCAGGATTTAACCACCAGGCACTACCTGTTTGTCAAAGAGGTGCTTGGTGTGGTGATAACATCTCATCACCCACCCATAAACCTTTCCTGATACGACCTGAGCATATTTAAAACTTAAGAGAGAAACACTGTTATTTCATTATGTTGTCTGTCAGCTGCAAGTAAGTCGGGATGGCTAAAAAGTGCAATTTCCTGCTTTTTATTGGAAAAGGTACTGAAAGCTGAGGCTTGTTCTTTAGATATAAAGAACAATATGTCCATGCAGTTGCAATATCTGCATGTTTCTACCATGAATATGGTATATCTGTGGTAATAATGATCGTTTTTCACTTCATATCTCAAGGCATAGCTATTTCTGGGTAGCAAGATAAGATTTAAAGCTACCAGCAGGAAAGCAATGCAGCAAAACATTCTGAAGGAGCAAAACATTCTGAAGGAACAAAACATCTTTTCCCTCCCACAGTTAATGGATCTTTATTCATCAAAAATAGCACCTTAACAGTAAAAGAGAACACAACAGTTGAAATTGTTTGTGAAGCCTTAGGATGGGCTCCAGCTCCAGACATTGCCTGGATGACAAATGACTCTCTCATTGATAAGTCAAGTTATGTTAACCAGCAAAGTCAAGGATCTGATGGCCTCCACAATGTCCTGAGCATCCTGACTGTGACTCCAACAGCCACTGAGGTTTTGACTTGTTTAGCTGACATAGAAGCACTCCCTGAACCTCAGAAAGCAACTGTAACCCTTATTTTTGACAACTCCACTGCAGGTAAGCGAGTGTTTGTTGTACTTTGCCTGTGCTGCACTGCCTGTACTCAGAGCTGGGTGTTTTGTTCTGCTTGGTTTCATTTTGAAAAGACCTTTTATTTGCAAAGGGGATGTGCAGAGGTGACAGAATTAAGACCCAGTAGCCAAAATGTGATATATGGGTAGGGTTAAATGCACTGGTGCAAGTCTAATGAACCACAAAGCCCAGTGTAGGACTGAGCAGGGCAAACAAAGCTGTACATCTGCCACTGATTCCTATGGATTCACTGGAAAACCAGACTTTGCTCCTTGACCAAGAAAACATCTAATGAATTTAGATCTTAAATAATTCTGTACTTGCACTTCAGGTGCAAATGGAACACACAGGAGCAGTGTCCAGAGATTTTCTTATTCCAACCCCCTGCAATGGGCAGGGACACCTTCCACTATCCCAGGTTGCTCAGAGCCCCATCCAACCTGGCCTTGAACACTTCCAGGGATGGGGAATATCCATGGACCTTATCCCAAAGACTCCTTAGATCAAAGAGCCATTGGACCTGTTTTCCTCTTCCTGGCATGGCCTCTTCCAAATGTTAGAGAAAGGTAAAACATGTCCTGCAGCAACACATGTGGAATTTTTTGGGCAGTGCATTAAGTTGCTTTATATTGGCTTTTACTGAAGGAGATTTAAGGTTGGATGTCATGCAAATCTCTCAAGAACAGTTAGCAAGGCTTTTGATAACTCTAAATATTTTTGCTGAGGTTACAATTGTACTGACAGCTTCTCTTGGTGAACTGCTGCTGCTTCTGCAATGGATGAATGTGGCATATGCAGAGACATCCTCAGAGTGGATCCACGAGGGGTCTGGTGTAGACATTTTGACACATAAACACCTGAGGAGATTGAGTGCCTTTCATTTTCAGTGTGAGTCATTATCAGCATCACCTTTTTTTCAGGAGAACTTGCTCGGAAATGCAGTCGGAAAAGGTCATTTTACCATTCTTAACATGGATTTTTGTAGTCACATTGATCTTAATTACTGACTGAGGAAAACAGGACCATCCTGAGGAAATTCATAAATTCCCCTGCCTACTGATTTGTGAAGTAGTGAGGGATCCACCCTCAGTTTCCATAGCTACTCACTGTAAATCAGAAGAGGAGAAAAACAGATGTCATGGAGCGCTATTAGTGTATTGTTAGTGACTCTGTAGGGCCATCATTCATTTCTCTTTGGAAATATCACTGTGCAGCAGCAGCCACTCAAAATTTGTGAGGGTAGGAGAATATGAAGCCTTTAAATGATTAGAATGAAATATAAGCGTGGCATTTATGACAGAGAAAGATATATAATGTGTATATATATCACACTTAAAATCTCAGAGCTTTTTGTATACAGGCTCAGCCTAAGCTACCTGTTGCTGGGAAAACTTCAGACATGAAAGAAATCCTTCCAAAAACTACTGTAATATCGATTTCCCCCTTCACTTTAAAGCCTGAGGAATTGAATTCCTCCATGTTCCTCCCAAGCAATGTAAGAAATACCAAAAATCTGAGCCCTCTATAGTCAGACAGCTCCTGGGACAGGAATGTCCCACCTTCCTGCACCTCTAGGTCAGTCTTCCCCTACAAGGTGGTGCATTTTTCTGTCAGTCACACCTCCTCCAGAGTTACTTTGCTCACAGTGGTGTTTGGCTGAGCCCCAAATTTGGGAACTCCTACAGAGTTATCCCAGGTGATGCATTCTCAGGGCTGTTACTGGGAAATGGGATCCAGGGCAGTCCCTTAGCTGGGCCCAAGCTCTCCTTGGCCTCAGGGTTGAATTCACGTGGCCTTTAACCTGCAGGAGATGAAGATGGAGAATCTGCCATGAGCCTGGAATTCCTTTGACTTTTAAGCTATCCAGGAAGCTCCAAAGTGTCCAGGAAGCCACGTGCGGGTTTTTCCAGTCTCTCGTTTCTCCTTGGTCACATGCAAGAGGGAAAATCCCCTTTTCTGAGGATACTCTGTCCCACTAAAAATTTGGACAGCTCTGGGAGGAGCCAGAGGTCTGGATGGGTCCTATGGAATGAGGCAGTGGCTTTGTCCACACTAAACACCCCGTGTCACCTGGTGTGGATTTACTGATGGGCTCAAAGGGGTTTGATCCCTCAGTGCCCCTCCCTTGCACCCCTGCTTGTGTGCTGAGCTGGCAGCTCCCATCCCCACCTGCTTGGTTCCAGCTCCAGTTTCTTTCTGGGTCCTCCAAACACTAAAATGCTGGAGTGCTGGGAGCGTTTGTGTTGTACCCTGCCCTACCTTCAGCTCTGTAAATCCTCTGGCCCAAAACCTGAACCTGCCAGGGAGTGAAAAACCTTGGGCTGGCAGACCTGGGGGTGTGGGCAGTGCAGGTGTGTTTAGCTCCTCTCTTCACACCAAGGAGTAGCTTTCCCTATAGATAAATAGCTGTCTTTAGTATTTTAATCATCTTGATATCCTCATGGCATGCTTGATGGAGCAAAAGATAACACAATGTAGGTATTTGTTGCAGTACTTCTGGATAAAAATATTATTAACAAGTTTATCACCGTTTTTAATCACAGCTGATGACAGCCTATAGGATTTACTACTGGTTTCAGGGTTACTGAGTGCTTTTTTTTCAAACAGAGGAAATCCAAAACATGCTGATTGAGCATTAGGATTAGAGAAGACTGGAATAAATTGCTTAATCATGACCTGAGCTTTGGAGAATGCAGACTCCTAGTAGAGGTTAAAGCTTTGGAGGAGGTTCTGGTCCCGTATTTTTGAAGTCTGAAACCTCCAGACCCCAAACACATGCCCAGGCAAATATGTAGATAGAAAGGATTTAGTTTATTCCCTGCCATAGGTAAACCTTGTTCCCACATGGAATTGCCCTGACTGTGCAGCTCCCAGTCACCTTCCTTGCTGTGGTGCCTCTTCCAGAGGCTGTCAGCTAAGGGTGGCCATGGAATCATTAACTGGGACCTCTAATGAGGAAAACAAATCCATAAACACATGCAGTGGAATGGGCTGTGAAAGGTTTGGATGTGCCTCACACCTGGAATTTGGATTGGAAGCTTGTTTCTAAAGATCTGTCAAAGTTATTTTGGGGCTGCCTTCCAAGGTGTAAATGAATCAGATAGAGGTTCTTCTGGAACATGTGGTCAAACCAAAGGGCAGGATGATGTGACAATCAGAACTGTCATATCTTCCTTCTGCATCAATCTATCTGAGAAATATGGGAGTGTCCAAGGCCAGACTGGATGGGGCTCTGAGCAACCTGGGACAGTGGGAGGTGTCCCTGCCCATGGCAGGGGGTTGGAACTTGATCTTTTAAGTTCCCTTCCAACCCAAACCATCCTGTGATTCTCTGATTCTATTTTTCCAAGGTATTATTAAAACACGTGGGAGCCCTGGTTGGTCACAGCAACAGATTCCAGCAAGACACTGAGTTATCCTTAAATCACCTCATTTAACCCTGGAGATTCCAGCAAGGACAAAGGAACAAGTTAATTGGGATAATGCTGGTAGAGAAGGTGGATGAGTAGCTTCATAATCTCTTCAGGTTTTGCTCTTTGCTGCTCTTTAAGTGGGTGACAGATGCCCTACCAAGCATGTCCCGAAATCAAACACTTGTTGAAATCACTGAGAGAAATCCCAAGGCAGAATTGATTAGAAAATCTTATCTCCAGACTAGAAATCACCAGCTGTAGTAGTCACCTAAAACTCTTGCTGTGGTCTGTGGGGAGAAGTGGATGCTTTCAGAGCAGTTCAACATATCAAAAGGGACACACATCTATTTACTTAAATAAATTACAACCCAAAATACCTATTTTCTCTCCACTGACAAGAGCAACTAGGCAAAGACACTTAATATCTGCAGTATAGACATCTAAACTGAATCTTAACCCCTCTTCCCAACCACAAATGTCTCCAAAGGATGCTGGGAGGCCCAGAAATTAAGTTAGATTGAGAGATTACAACCCTGTGTCTTTCAGAAGAGAAGTAGCAGTGGGAAAAGTTACGACTGCACTGAAGAATTTGAATTTGGAAATGTTTTAAATTCTTGGGCAGCACCCACAAATTTGTCATTTGTCTGTCATTTAGAAAACACAGGCTCCTTGTTAATAATCAACAAGCATCTCAGAGAAAAGGTTAAATATTCTGCAAAAGGTGTTTTGAGACAATGTTTCTCCATTTAATTTAACAGAAAATTATTACAGTGAAGACAACAGAAACTCCTGGGTTATTGTACTTGCAGTTGTGCTTTCATTTCTTGGTGTTGTTCTTCTGACCACTATTATTGTGGTGGTTGTTCGCTGCTGCCTGAAGAGGAGAGGTGAGTGGAACTTCACAGTTGGTCTGTACATTAAAAAGTATCTTTGATCAGATATAAACCTCCAAGTTGTGTCAGCTCTGGTGCTGTGCAAAGCCCTGTAAGCAGAAGTGAGAGCAGATAGATCCTGCTCTTAACCTTGACCTGGTTAAAATGCTCCTTAAATGCTCCTTAAATTGAACTTAGATGCTCCTTAAATTGACCTTAGATGCTCCTTAATTTCACCTTCCTGTTCCTCTCATAAATTGACTCCACAGTAATCAGTGTCAGCCTTTCACATTAACTACAAGAAAGCCATGTTTTTGGGGAGTACATTAACTTTCAGAGACTTTCAGTCCTTGTGCTGAGGTTCTTTGTTGAAGAATATCTTCAGTGCTGTGTGCCTAATTCCAGTTTCTGTGTAAGCTGTTCTACAGGGCTGTAAATTTTGTAAACAGGGGGGAGAGATGCTCCTGTGGTAGCTGGAACACAGAGGATGCTCTGAGAGAACTTATAGTTCATATATTTTAATTTCTTGCATTTTAAAAACATTCCTTTTTTTTTTTCTTTCTCAGCATCTACATATCAGAGTGAAATCAGGTGAGTCAGATGAAGGGGGGGAACTTTTCCTGTTAACTGAACTCTTTCAGGGTGGCAAGAGGGATGTGGCAGCTTCCATGCCCTGCCACCCACCATCCCAGAGGGAAAGGGGACCGGCTTTAGGGGCGAAAAACCAGCACCGGGTTGTGAATCCTGCGCGAAAAAAACCCCACCAAAATCCCGCCGGCGCCGCATCTACAACTACCTGAAAGGAGGGTGTAGCCAGGTGGGGGTTGGTCTCTTTTCCCAGGCAACTGTCAGCAAGACAAGAGGGCTCGGTCTCAAGTTGTGCCAGGGGAGGTTTAGTTTGGATATTAGAAAGAATTTCTTTCCAGAGAGGGTGATCAGCCATTGGAATGGGCTGCCCAGGGAAGTGGTGGATTCTCCATCCCTGGAGGTGTTTAAGGACAGACTGGATGTGGCATCAGTGCCATGGGCTGGGAACCGCAGCGGGGTTGGATCAAGGGTTGGACTTGATGATCTCGGAGGTCCCTTCCAACCCATTTGATTCTGTGATTCTATGATTCTATGATCTCTGACTCGGAGAGCGCAGAGACGACAAACTGAGGAGACGCTCCCGCTAAAGCTGATGGGCAAAGCGAATTCCTGAGAGCCGGCTGTGCCCCCAGGGAAGGCAGGGGAGGGTCGCCGGGTGCCCCGGGCTGGCCAGCAGAGCCAGGCGGGCGATTGCCGCCGCCGCCACAGGATGTCACTGCCAGCCCGGGGACGGGAGAGGAGGAGCTCTTTGGGATGGATGGGCAGGGAAATCCCACCGTCTGCCCGGCTCTTTTAAGGGTGGATAAACTGGCAAAAAGAGGGGTTTAGAGGGTAGGTTTAGATTAGATATTAGGCAATAATTCTCTGCTGGGAGCGCGGTGAGACCCTGTCACAGGTTATCCGGAGAGGTTGTGGACCCCTCATCCCTCATCCAAGGCCAGGTTGGAAGGGGCTTGGAGCAACCCGGGGTAGTGGAAAGTGTCCCTGCCTACGGCAGGGGGTGGAACTGGATAATCTTTAAGGTCCCTTCTGACCAAAACCATTCTATGATTCTATAAAAAATTAATAAAGGTGCCCCCATGAAAAGCATCAACCAAGTGGTGCCAGACACGCTTGGGTACAAAGCTGCTGGTACATTATTGCACTGAGCAGGACAATTTTAGCCATCAATAGCTGATGGCTATCAGCATTAAGATCCTTTTTATTGGCACAGTGTGGCTGTGACAGCAGTGGCAGTGGGGTTATTTATATTATTTATATTATTATTTATATCCAGGCGGCGCTGTAAATTCATTCCCTGCCTACACTTGTGGGGGCTTTTAACTCCCCGTCCCTTCATGAGTTTCCAAAGCCTCACCCCCCTGTTGCCTGGCATGTCAGTAATACCCAGTTTCATTAACAGCCTCTTGGGGGGGAGATTTTGTGAAGGTCTGTTGACAGACTTCCATTTACAGAGCACTTTATTGATACGGAACAAAATAAGGAAATGAGATACCCACTGTTTTCTCCCAAGGAAATGATGCTTATTATGCCATGTAAACTTCCACGGGATTTCTTAGTTTGTGGGGCTGATTTGATCATTTTGCCAAGGGCAGCTTGCACTTTGGAATTTGAGAAAACAGGGATGAATTCAGGCTTTCTGAGGCTCAGCTCGGGCTTGGAGGCTCTGTATTAACAGCTCTACAAAGTTTTACCATGTGTAAACATTGAAATCAGGATTATTAACAATCACTTACAGATTTTATAGGTCCAGAGGTTGGTTTTTTTTTTACCTGCAGTAAAAGGAATTATGATTGTCCAGATTTGGGAAAGCTCCATTATAGTAGCAAAGAAGTGGTGAGACCAAACATATATTGCTTTATTTCCCACATTGATTTTTAACTTGCCTGGATATCTTCCCATACCTCCCACACTTTTTTCTTTTTTTTTTGGTGGCTGCTTTTTTATTTGACTACGACACTGAGTTTGTTGGGAACTAAGGATCAGATAAAATACACAGTACAGTGTCATGTAACATGTGGGGGTGGTAGCCCTAAACAATTGCTTTTGTCTTCCAGCAACCAGGACAGGTTTTCTTGGTGGTATCTGACATGTTTATCCCCCATAATAGTCAGTGGCTGGTTCATCAGATTTGTGTGCATCAGTAACACCCATCTGAAGCTCTCTGGGCCAGCAAAGACATTCCTGCTAAACATAAAAAGTAGAATCATAGGATCTTTTAGGTTGGAGAAGAGCTCCAAGATCATGGAGTCCACCCTGTGCCCTATGCCCACCTTGTCCCCCAGCCCAGAGCACTGAGTGCCACATCCAGGCCTTCCTTGGACATCTCCAGGGATGGGGACTCCACCACTTCCCTGGGCAGCTCCTTCCTATGTTTAACAACCCTTTCCATGAAGAAATTCCTCCTGATGTCCTACCTGACCCTTCCCTGGCATGGCATGAGGCCGTTTCCTCTTCTCCTGTCCCTTGTTCCCTGGGAGAAAAGGTGGATCTCCCCCAGCTCCCCCTTCCTTTGGACATTTTGTGGCATTTTCCACAAACTAACAGCATGTCACACCCTTCCCCCTAAAAATTCCTGGTTTTTCATGGTGGATCCGTGCTTGCCACACCTGAAACCTTGGCAAAGGTGGACCTGGGAGTATCCAGGACAGGGGCCATGGCAGGAACAGATCAATAGTAGCGTTTCTTCTAGAATAAGAGTTTGGGGTAAAAAAGCACTATTGTCTCACTGTGCAGCTCTGCAGGTCACCATTCTGCACATTCAGAGACGTGTAAGTTTAACCAAGGGAATTCCTTTCACTTGTAAAGTAAATTTCAAAGTGAAAGATTAACTTTGGATTGTAGAGATGAATCACTTGGGAGCTCACTGTGGGGGTGTGAGATAACACTCTGTTTTTGCAGCTGGGACAGGCTCAGGTCACCAATGATGATCTGTCCTAAATGACCATTACTGGGCCACTGAATATCCTGCAATTCACAATTAGAGATCAAAATTCGTTGCCTACAAAACCTGTGATCTGGTGCAGAGTCTTCCCTCTCTGAAGGTTGCTCAATTATTTTCCTGCTTTCTGATATTGCAGCTGATGGGAACTTTCTGAACAGAATTCCGTGGGTGATACTTATATGGGACAAGATTTGTACTCGTCACTTGGAAGTCCCATATATGTTTTGCACCTATTTTTTGGGAAGTAAAAGACTTTTTCCTCTGTACTCTGCTGCCCAAGAGTTCTCCTATCATAGTGAATTTCTAATTACACACCTTTTTTGTTTCTAGAAAAGTTTCAGCCGAGAAGAAAAAAGATGGAGATTTGGAAAACAGGCAAAGGAACGGTAGTGAAAATCCAGGATACCTTCCAGAGGAACTGGGGAACACAGAACAAAGCCCAGGTGAGTCTAAGCTGGTTAATCACATGTTGTCAAAGTGCTTCTCGACATGGGCCTTTTGGACAATGTGTCAAGGAATTACATTATGAGACTTCACACATATTTCACAATACTCAGAGGGGGATCTGTGCTTGCCTTGAGCCTCTTCAGAACATTCTGGACTTTCTAGAGTAAGGCCCTTCAAAATTATTGAGAAAACATAAAGTTCTTTGCAGTGGAATTTACATTCAGTCCTGGGTTTGGTATTTTAAATGCCTTTGTTCTTCCAAATATCTTCTGGGGCCAGATGTGGGAGGACTGGATTTCCATACAACCATTAATTTGGGCAACATTTTGCAGTTGGTCTGTGAAAACAAAGGAAAATCCACCACTACCAACAACAACAACAATGACAACAACAAAATAAAAAAAGAAGAGAAGGAAAGAAAAAAGGCAGCTAGTGAACTATTATTTTACTGAGAAATGACTAAGGCATTATAAATTCTTGTCCTTAAGCACAAAGACTCTTCAAAAGCAAATGTAAATCTCCACCAAATTGTTACCCACCACTTGCATTTATAACCACATTATTATCAAAACATTTAATCAAACACTTAATGACATCAAATTATTGTGCAGAGTCTGTAAGCCAGGCACACATCCTTTTCTCTCCAACAAATACATGGTGAAGAAATAAGTACAGTGAAAAGATTTCCAGAGCATGTGGTGTTGTAAAATGTTGTCACAAAGAATAAAAGGAAAACTAAGTGAACCTGGACAGATTGATTCTACTGAGGCCTTGTATAGGCTTCTTTCATATTTGTTAGTGTGGTGGATTGACCTTGGCTGGCCACCAAGTTGCTTTATCACTCCCTCTTCTCAACAGGACAGGGGAAGAAAATAAGATGGAAAAGGTCGTGGGTGAAGATGAGGAGAGGGAGATCACTAATTACTGTCAAAGGCAAAGAAGGCTCCATTTTTGGAGGATTAATTTAATTTATTGCAAATTAATAACAGTAGGATAGTGAGAAAGAAAACAAAACCAATAACACCTCCTCAATTCCCCACTGCTTCCAAGTCTCAGCTTCCCTCCTAGCTCATCTAACTCCTCTCCAGAGGCATTGCAGGGGGATGAGGGGACAGGGAATCGGGGCTGTGGTCGGTCCATAACACATCATTTCTGTCCCTCCCCCTGCTCCAGTGTGGGTTCTTCCCACAGGGCACAACCCTTCCCAAAATTCTACAGTGTGGCTTCTTCAAGAGCTGCTCCAGTGCGGGTCTTTTCCATGGTAAAGAAATGGAATGTTCCAGCATGGGCAGCCTTGTGGAGAGTCACAGTTCCTGCCAGAAAACCTGCTCCTGCAGGGGCTCCTGTCCTGAATTACAGTAATCTTGGATATTCTTACAGGAATTGCCTCTCTTCCCCCGATGTCTTCCAAGTTTACTGACCCTGTGGACAGTTTATACATCAGCTCTGTGCCAAAGGTAATTGCAATGCTGATACCTTGAATATCTTGAGCTTTTTTCTTTTTCTCACTGTGTGTGTTGTGCTATAAGCAAACACAGATTTTGGGTGGAGGGAGACAACTAGAAGTCAATTGTAGCTGTAATTGGGTAAGTGGAATGTCCCTCCTGCATTCCTGAATGTTTGATTTATAAGGATAAGTGCCCCGGGTTGGCCTCAGATTTAGATCGATTTGGGGGGCAGGGAATGGGGAGGGGGCAATGAAGGGAAGTGAGGGAGAAACAGCCTCCTCTGAGGAGGAGGTTTTGAAATAAATGTCTAATAAAACTTTTGCCACATCTGTTCTCCTCAGCTGCATCTTCCTCCCCACCTCCCTGCCTAAAGTTTAGGAAGTCACAAACTTCCCCTCATAAAAAACCTCAAGTTGTAAGGGGCCCGTAAGTGTCACTGAGTTGAACTCCCTCCTCCTCCCAGGACTGCCTAAAACTAACCCATGTGTTTAAAACCATCCCCCCAGATGGTTTTATCCCTCCTTGAGCTCTGACAGGAGTTCAGGCAGTGTCAGCTCTTTCCTTCCCATTGCTTTCCATGTCTTTCCTGCTCCAAATGCCAGCCAGGCCTTCCTGCTGGGACAGACTCCCCATGGGTAAAGCCAGTGGTCTGATTGTCATTCCTGGGATTAAAAGGTCTCCCCCTCTCTCTCCACAAACCTACTTGTTACCATTAATAAATTAATTAATTCTTTCAGCCTCTCCAGGCAGAATAACTCCAGCTTGGCTTTTGAGAATTCACCTCTGTGTATATTATACCTTAAACAATTATAATGTGAGCTCAAACAATTATAATTATTATGTAACAATAATTATTATTATATAACAATAATAATTATAAAGGTTTACTTTGCTCTTGGCAGATTCTGGACAGAATTACTATGTATTATTATATTATATATAATAATTACTATATATTTTTATTTTTATATATATATATAATTCTATATATAATATATAGAAAGTTGTTATATAGGTGTCTTAATCAAAGAGGTCTGCAGTGTTTTGTTGTTCTCCCCAGCTGCCAGACTGGAGGAGATGCAGGATATAACATGGGGGTACTGTTGAAGGCGAGGTTTGAGGTTCCTTTGCAAGGAAAATCCAGTGTGATATAATAAATAAATGAGCGTTTCTTGACTGTATTTTCCAATTCAACCATGAGCTTTATGCTGATCTTGGAGACTTTTGGTATCTCAGCAGCAAGTTCTGGGAGGGAAAGCACCCACTTAACACCCACCCTAGAGCTTTTCCCCTTTTCCACATGAAAAGTGAAAAGTTGAGCTCAGGGTTTATTCCTTTCCTTGTTCCACTCTCAGAGGCCTCTGTTCTGTAGGATGGTGCTGGGCTGTCTTCTAGCACCACCTTAATGTGGATCCTAATTTATTCCACACATTTTTAAAATACTTTTAGCACCTCCATGATGGTTTATGCCAATATTCTCTTGGGAAAGTGGCAGTGATGTGGTACCGAGTTCACTCCTCAACACAGTGAGGACTCATTTATTTTTGAAGAGCTGCTCCAACATGCACAGTGCAGGAATCTGCCGTGGGATGACATTGCACATAACTCATAGCAGAGTGTGTCTGGCTCTTCTGGCACACGATGGAATTTAGGAAGTGCTCAGTTAAAGCTTAAAACAGTGATCAAAATAATAACAGTAAAAATAATAGCACTGATACTGATGTATTTGTGCCTGGGAGTTATGATGTTTGACATTAACTACTTGTCAAACCAAATACTGTTGAAGCAGAGCTGAAAAGCATGTGCAGAACAGCTGAGGGTTCCGTGGGGATCTGTAACCCTGAGCAGCAGTTTCAGACAGTGTTTGAAAGGCTTATGAACAGGATTATATTTCTATTGTCCCTGGACAATATAACAAGTCTGTTACAGTGTCTTCTCCCTGCATCAATAACTGCCCACACGTTTTTGAAAAACACCCAGAGATAATCTAGAGGTGAAAATCGTTTATAACCATTTCCCATAAGTTAAGGGAGTATTTAGAATCTAAAAATGTCTTGCTGAAAACAAACTATTTGTGAGTTTGAACGGGGCTTCTCAGTATATTGTGATGGCCCCATCTTGTATATTCAGAAGCTGATAAAACTGATGAAGATTTGCCTTAAATTGTAGATCTGCAGTCCGTGATTTAAATTTATGACATTAAATGCAAACATGGCAAAACATTTCCCATACAAAAAGTAGGAGGTTTTGGCATTCACTGCCTTCCCTGTTAACTGCATAATAGAGGTTTTCTGACAAAAAAAAAAGTGCTACTGGGTGTATTCTAATAAAGTTCAATCACCACTGATGGCAATATATTGCCTACTAAACATTGAAGTGCTCTTTTATCATATTTCTTGTCAAGCAGGAAAAATCAGGTGGTAACTCATTTAGCTGTTTGCTGTCAGTGCTGAATCAAACAATCTCTTCAGAAACCACCTGCCTTCCTGCCACTGCATCTTCTAAACCCAGGAAGTTTTGTTTCTCAGTTGGCTTTCCCTGCCTGAACACTGGAAACATTCCCAAGGATTGTTCATCCTTATTCGTCAGGAGTTTTTAATGAGAAATAGGGGGTATAAAACAGGAGGGAGAGATGTTACCCTGGGAATTTTTTTTGTAGTGAAGGAGGTCATGAAGGGGTGGACTCCAATAAATTGCTTCTCTCTCCCTGGATAATCAAGAAAAATGAGCAAATGTCCTTGCAGTGACTCTGTGGAGGTCAAGAAGAAGGAGGGAGGGTCCAAGTCCTCCCTGAGGAGCAGGGAGTCCATCTGCTGATGGAAAGAGTCACACAGGCTGAACACCCAAAGTTTTACCTATTCCTGCCTCTGTGAGGGTATTTCCTTCCAATTTGATCCCTTCTGTTCCATGTGTAAAAAAAGTTACAATTTTAAAGCGTTTGGGAGATTAAAGGAGGCTTCAAACCACAGGTTTTGTTTCCTCAGAAGTCCTCTCCCATGGACCCAGCCAGGCACAAAGCCTGAAAAAGCTGGTGTGTGTCATTGTAAAGAAAATCACTTAGGTCAGGTCAGCTATTGGCCATTCAAACCCTTTGAATCAGAAGCTAATGCAAAATGTCCATGGAGAAGATGAATGTTGCCCAGTAATTGCACTGATGAATTCCCAACATGAACAAGAGATTTGGCAAATCATCTCAGGGAAAAGTGATACCTCAGCAAAGAAGAAGGGAGGAAAATAAAAGGTGTGGGAGATGTTCAAAAAATGATGAATAACGAAGCAAATTATTGAGCTGAGGGGAAAAAATGAGCCAGGCACTGGAAGAGGAGGCCAAGGAGCATCAGTCAGGGATGCTGGAAGGTCCCCACTCTGATTACATTAGCTGAGAAAAGGTCAAATTGAGAGTAGAGTTGCAGGCTCCTCTTTCATTGCAAATGTAGTTACTGTCAGGGATCACAGAATGGTTTGGGTTGGAAGGGACCTCAAAGATCATGCAGTTCCAACCCCCTGCCATGAGCAGGGACACCTTCCACTAGAACAGGGTGCTCAGAGCCCCATCCAACCTGGCCTTGGACACTTCCAGGGATGGGGATTAACAACTTCTCTGGGCAACCTGGGCCAGGGCCTCACCACCCTCACAGGGAAGTTTTTATTACTAACATCCAATTTAAGCTACTCTTTTTCAGTTCAAAACCATTCCCCCTTGTCCTGTCATTACATGTTCTTGTTAATCTCCCTTCTTCTTGCTTGTAGGCTCCCTTCATGTACTGAAAGGTCACAGTTGGGTGATCCCTAAGCCTTCTCTTCTCCAGGCTGAGTGATCCTTGCTCCCAGCACTGGAGTGGAGTTACAGGGACAAAGATCCCATCCAAGGGGGCTGTTCCTCATTCCCATTGCACTGTGCTCCTTCCAAAACCCAAGTGCAATGAGGGGGATCCCTTACTTTGGCTTTAGCAGATTTTGGGGCAGTCCCACAGACGGCTGAGCCTGAACAAGGGCCAGTTCTGCCAGGTCCTGAGTGCCACCCCCGAGGAGCTCCGCGTTTCAAGCTCCCACAAAAGCAGCTGAAGGGACTCAGCAACTTTCAGGATTGGACAATCTCCTAGAAAAGCTTCATAATTAGTCCATTTAATCTGCCATAAATGTCTCTGTGATAAATCAGGAGACCATTCTGTAAGAGGCAGTGAGTGCTCATTTATAGTGGGCCAGATCCATCCCTGGTGTAACCCTGACTTCAGAGGCTTCCACTTGCCACCACAGCCACACTCCCCCTCTCCCATCCAGGGTGAATCATGGCTCTGTTAATGGAGGAGGATCCATTTTTCTTCTTAACTACTCCAAGTGACACTCTATAAACTGGAAATATTATTTAGTTGTGGTTGTGGTTTTATACTGGGAAGGAAGCGAATGATGAATTGTAGCTCCATTTATTGCACCGTGTAGAACTGCTCCGACTCTGAGGATGGTTTGAAAAGAAAAATTAAGCTATCAAAATTGAATTAAAAGGTCAATAAATAGAAATATAAACCAATGAAAGCAAATAATTTTACCCCTACTGATGCAATTTACTACAGAGTGTATGTCAGGTCGTGATAACCACTAGTTAGCAGATCTTGATTAAGAGAGTAATAAATATTGATGAGACAGGTACAGAAATGGCAGGTGCAGTTTACAGTGTAATTTTTCCAAGTGTCTGTGGAAGAAGGGAAGGAGTGAAGTTATATGGGTGGGATTAAGCCATGAAGAAACAAGAAGGAATTTCCAGGCTGTTTGTCTGCTGATGGACAGGGAAATGTGCTGAGTGTACCAAAAGCTGGCAGGGTGTAACTGGTTTTCTGTTTGAAGTAATAGTGTATCCAAACTGTTTCAAGGGTATCCAGAACTTTTGGGTGGGTGTTTTCCTGGAAATGAATTCGGAATGAGAATTAAAAACTGAGGGCAGGGGGGGAAAATAACCTTGAGAATAGAAAGCTGTGCCTCCCTGATTTTTTGTTCTTGCAGTCAGCCAAGCGTGAGATGCTTTTGGAACATTTGGAAATGCTCCTACCACATTAATTTCGGCAATTTGTCCTAATGCAGTTAAACTTGGGTTTTTTTCGATGGCTAATACCAAGATTTCAGTTTATCACACACTTCCACAGTGTCTGAGGAGCTGCCATCTGTCAAATGAATGTCAGGATCAGAGTCCTGTTTCTATAATGCCAGATGTGTGTTCATCATTCACATCCCCAGTGTCACGTGGGTTGCAGAAGTGACTGAAACATGCTTGTGATAGCAGAAATCCTGCTTTCATTGACTGGAGAGCAGTATTCCAAACATCACAGAAGGATTCAGCCCTGAAACCAGCTGATACACATTCAGTTTGCCTTCTGATTCACCCTCGTGTTGTTGGTTCTCTTTTAGTCCGGCTCAAGAGCTGGAAGAGATGAAAAGGTTTGGGCATCTGTTTCCCCAGCCAAATCAACAAACTATGCAAAGCTTTTCCCAGTATAATTATCCCTTTATAGTAATCCCTATCAAAAGGCATCCAGGGCAGATGATAAATCAACAGGCGGGCTTTGGAGCACGTGACTGTCAAATATCCATGGTGAACCAGGTGCCAGGCTGAAAGAGCAAAGAGATTTAAAACTATATGAAAGAAATTCTGATGTTATTGCATCCTTCCAGATAGAGGGGAACAGCTTAGAAACTCCTGTGCAGAGAACCATTAGAGATGCCTTTTCTCCCTTCAATCTGTAGGATATAGTGAATTATGAAGCCATTTTTTCTCAGCCTGGGACTGACAGGACTAGTGGAATCAACCTAAAGAATAGAAACAACTTTGAAATCGAAACCAAGCAGAGGCTCAAGCAGCTGCAGCAGATCAGGGTATAAATATGAAACGGCTGATGTGGTCCTACTCCTCCTCCATACATTATGGATTTGTAATGTGTTGTGTGAGACCTTCCACAGCACCAGAAAATGAGTTTTAGGTCACTGCCCAGCAGTCTCCATTTCAGGGAAGTTACATCCAGCGAGCCGCAAGCCTCGGTGAGGCTTTGCTGCCTCAGAGAGAGCTCTGCAGAAAATGGGCCAGCACACAGCATGGGCTGATTGAAATTCATGAAATTATTCATTAATTGATATCAGAGCACAGTAAGAGTGAAATAGAAGTAAGCCAGGGCATTTGCTCTGAAGGAAATAACCATGAAAGATGCAGCAGGGCAGAGGTGAAACGTCACGGGCACCGTCCCCACCCCGGGAGCAAAGTCACTGCTTGGTTCCTCCTCTGCTGGGGAGGAGAAGTGGCAGGAAAAGGCAGGGGATGGATGGTTCATTGTTGTTAATGAGATTTTTAAAGCAAAAGAGGCATATTGGGGTTATATTTTCGCCAGTGATGTCATAGAGCAGCTGAGATCCAGCTGGTGAACGTCCTCTGGCTCTGCTATTCAGAATCATATGGAAATAGAAATCAGAGAATCAGAGAATGGTTTGGGTTCAAAGGGATTAAAGATCATCTCGTTCCAACCCCCTGCCATGGGCAGGGACACCTTCCAATAGACCTGGTTGCTCCAAGCCCCATCCAATCTGGCCTTGGACACTTCCAGGGATCCAGGGGCAGCCAAAGCTTCTCTGGGCAACTTATGCCAGGGTCTCACCACCCTCACAGCCAAGAATTTCTTCCCAATATCCCACCTAACCCTGCTCTCTGTCACTTCAAAGCCATTCCCCCTTGTCCTGTCACTCCAGGCCCTTGCAAATAGTCTCTATCCATCCTTCTTGTAGCTCCTTCAGGTCCTGGAAGCCCACAGTCAGGTCACTCCAAAGCTTCCCTTCTCCAGGCTGAACAATCCCAGCTCTCCCAGCCTTTCCTCCCAGCAGAGCTGCTCCAGCCCTGGGATCCTCTTGGGGCCTCCTCTGGACTCTCTCCAGCAGCTCCATGTCCTTTCTGCACTGTTCCCCAGGGCTGGAGCAGCTCTGCAGGTGGGGTCTCACCTGAGGGGGCAGAGGGGCACAATTCTCTCCCTAAATCTTCCCCTTTCCACAACACTGTCTGGTGAACTTTCTGATCACTGTCTTTTTTTCCTGTAGTAAATCTGGGTGCAGTAGGTTATTTCTGTGCAATAGATCCTGGGAAATATCCCCACTCCACTAATTTACTAAACATGGGATCCAAAGAATGACCTGTTTCAGGCAGTTTTAGACACAGTTTGCTCTTGGTCCCCCTCTGAAACTTTCTGGTTACTCAGCTCACTGCTAGTTCAGTATCCTTTATACTCACAGTCCACAATATCTGGGAATATTTGCTTTCTACAAACGTAACACTTGACTTCAGCTGTTTTCCCAGACTTTTTTTCCCTATTCTATTTGTAAATTTGTTATTTTGAGGGGGAGCAGTAGCAGAGAGCTTCTCCAAACCTCTGTCCTGGTGAGAAAGCCCTGTCATAACAGACCTGTAATTGAACAATCAGGAAAGGCCAAGGAGCTGTTCTGCCAGAAATGGAGCAAATCTCATCACATATTAATCTCTGGGGTAACACAGACCACAGGGAAGCTCTGATGTGCTCTGGAAATGAGAGAGTGATGTCTCTGCTCAGCACCAGCCTGGGCTGAACTGCAAGAAATTAAGTGCAGCAGAGAGACCTTGGGAAAGGTCTCCTGAGCAGAGCCAGGCAATCCTGTTACTTCCCAGAGCACCTCTCCTCTCTGCAAAAATAAACAGCAAAGAAGGGTAAATTTAGAAAACAGCAGCCTGTTCTAGCAACAAAAGGGATGGGGAGGGAGGAGAAAGAGAGTTGTGTTTAAAACAGAAGGCAGCTGCCTTGTGAAATGTTTCTAGGATAGTTATATTTATCCCACAGTTTTCCTTGAGGTGCTGAGACTCATTAAATACCAGAGATGTGTTGTCCACATTTGTTACCTAACATTTTCCCTCTGTGGCCTGTTCAATAATGTATATGTACCAAATGCATTATTGAAGATATTTAATACTGGAAGAATACCAAGGCAATACAGACTGCACAGGACTAATGCTCCAGAAAAAAAAGAAAAGCCAAAAGAAGATTGGTCAGTAGTTAAAGAACCACGTTTGGCTGGATGAAAGATTTCACTGGGAAAAACAGTGGAATTCCCATTAATTTCCAAGGGCTTGAGACCAGGTGAGGAATTGCAGGGAAGAGCAGCCAGAAGGCAGCATCTACTTGGAGGCAGATAAAACCAACACTGGGGGCTGGACACAGCAAACCATTCAGCAGCAGTGTTTCATTTAGGAAACTATGTGAAAATACATGTTTTATAATTCTGGAATAAATTTTCATTCCTCAGAGCTGCTTCATAGTTATCTATATGAGGCCTCACCACTACATTTAAATATCCAAAGTGTGTGTCACTTGGATGCATTTGAGAATGAGTTTTTCCTTGTCTTTTCTCTCTGCCATGATATTTTGTCAGAGCACAGAAGTAATTAGGACTGGAAATGAGGACAGGCTCTGCAAAGCTGCTGAACAGGGGTCAGCCTGGGAACAGGCTGCTGTCAGTGGAAGCACAGTCCTGCCAGTCATGGGAAGTTTAAAAAAAGCCTGCCTTGAATAAACACTGAGATGTTGGGAATGATCCTTCAGGCACATGGAATGCTGGTGTGCTCATTGCTGCAGTTCCTGATGGATTTAAAAGCTACGTTCAGGTTTTCCTTTTAACAGGGATTTTCTTTAGGAGAACCAAAGAAGAAACACCCAAAATCATGTTTTCCTTTAAAAAATCCAGACTGCAGAAGCCACAAGAAGTTCTCAGGTAGCACAAGATCAGTTAATGAATTCCCAGAACTGCCACGTGAAGCTTTTGTTTCGTTCTGCTGCTCATCCTTCCCTTTGTGTTTAGATTCTGAGTGGGTTGCTGAAGAAAGGTTTCATTTGGGGGTGAGGCTTTGGCAGGTAACCTCCTGAGAACCCTCGTGGGACTGCTTTTCTAGGATTTCTTTTGAGTTCTGTAACTGCTTCTGCTCTCCCATAGGTGCGACCCCAAAGACGTCCTGATCATCTGATCAGCCCAAAGAAAATCAGGAATGTGACCCTTGTGTAGGATGGACTTCTCCAGGATATTTTTTTTTTGCATTTCTGCAACAGAGAAAGGTTAAAACCACTTATCTCGGTTTAAGTTATAAGTTATTTTTCTTTTTTTTGCCTTGTCTAATGAAATAAAATCGCAACCTTTATGAAGTAGCACGTTATATCTCAGCAAAATAATGGACATAAATGCCATAAATGGACATAAGTGACATAAGTGGACAGCCTGAACTACAGAGACAAGGAATTTGATGGGACTGGACAAGAGGAAGAATCTGTGCTTTGGGTCCCAAGGAAACCAGCAAAACCCCTGTCAGAGAAAAATCTTATGTTACAGCAAGATCAAGGACTGGAACTGCAAGACATTTATGAGTTCACAAGAACTGGTTAATAATAATAATAATAATAATAATAATAATAATGGTTAATACAATTTCAATTGCTTTTTAATGTACTTTATGTACAGCTGAGCATCTTGAGCTTATGGATCGACAACATTTTTCAATTCCCGTTCTGTAATAAAATCAAGGGAAGTTTTGGTGAGGACTGTCTTAAAATTTCTAAGAAAATCATCTTAGGATCATAAATTAATTTGTTCCATTTCAATAAGTTACTTTGTAAAAGGTGTTTGCCTTAAAGCCAATGTTCCATTTTGAAATAAAACCCAATCACCCACACGCCAAAAAAATCCTTTTTTAAATTGAAATTGAAAAATCTCGAGCTGGAAAATGTAGATTTGAAAATCTTGACTTTGAAGAGTTGTTGCTTGAATGTTTTATGTCTCTGTTCTACTTGTGGGCTGAGTTTGCTGAGTTTGCACCAAATGACTTGTGCCACAGCAATGGTGGTATTCGTGTTGAACAGTGTTTTTTCCTCAGGGATAGAGTGGATAAGGACCACAAGAAATGCACTTTATCGAGGGAACTTGTCAGCAGAGCAGATCCAGCACATGGACTTTGTAGAGTAAAAAAAAATAATTGTGATTTCTGGCGGAAATGTTTTGCCTGATATTTTGTGTTTCATAATAAAAAGTTCGAGCTCGATATTTTTTTTATTTATTTTTTTTTTACAAAAAGACAAACTTCTTCCAGAAAAACAAGTTATTTGCAGTGTGCTCATCTTTCTACCCACTCAAAGAACTCTGAATTATTCAGCGTGTCGCATGTTAATGTTCAGTACAAACCGATGCAGGTGCTCTGTGAGTGCTGAGAGAAGCCACCCCTCAGAATCACTTCCAGTGATAATCTGTGCTACAAAACTAAGAAATCTGAAACCTGATCCCGGGAAGAAGAAGCTGTTTTGTGTGTTTAGCATTTGGCATCTCGTGAAGTCGTGGCAGATTTTGCGCTGCCGGTGGCATTTCCAGTCAGTCTGTCAGAACGTGGCAGGGTCTGCCATGTGCTATTGCACACAAAGCTGTTGGGAATTCTGACCATCCACACCTAACTTGGCCGGGGAGGAGCTTTGAAATGCGTTCTGTGTTATACAGGGAAAAATAGAAGCAATTTAGGTTGTGGCGTGTCTTGACATTTTCCTTGAAAATATCCTTATTTTCCTTGAAAAGGACATGCATGGAGAGAAGCGTCTCCATGGAGAGAGAAGGGACCTGGAGAGGATGGAGAGTTGGGCTGATTCCAATGGGATGAGGTTCAACCAGGCCAAGTGCCGGGTCCTGCACTTTGGCCACAACAACCCCCGGCAGCTCCAGGCTGGGACAGAGAGGCTGGAGAGCAGCCAGGCAGGAAGGGAACTGGGAGTTTGGATTGACAGGAAGTTGAACATGAGCCAGAGTGTGCCCAGGTGGGCAAGAAGGCCAATGGATCCTGGCCTGGCTCAGGAACAGTGTGGCCAACAGGTCCAGGGCAGGGATTCTGCCCCTGGACTCAGCGCTGGTGAGGCCACCCCTGGAGTGCTGTGTCCAGTTCTGGGCCCCTCAGCTCAGGAAGGACATGGAGGGGCTGGAGCAGGTCCAGAGAACGAGGCTGGGGAAGGGTCTGGAGCACAAGTGCTGTGAGGAGAGGCTGAGGGAGCGGGGGGGCTCAGCCTGGAGAGGAGGAGGCTCAGGGGAGACCTTCTCACTCTCTACAACTCCCTGACAGGAGGGGGGAGCCAGGTGGGGGTCGGGCTCTTCTCCCAGGAACCAGCAGTAGGACAAGAGGGTATGATCTTAAGCTCTTCCAGGGGAGGTTTATATTGGACATTAGGAAGAAATCCTTTCCAGAGAGGGTAATCAGGTATTGGAATGGGCTGCCCAGGGAGGGGGTGGAGTCACTGTCCCTGGAGGTGTTGAAGGTGAGACTGGATGTGGCATCAGTGCCATGGGCTGGGAACCACGGTGGGGTTGGATCAAGGGTTGGACTTGATGATCTCAGAGGGCTTTTCCAACCCGGCTGATTCTATGATTCTATGATTCTATGATCTACCTCACTCTGACACAAGTATTCCTATTGCTGACATCTAGTTACCACTGTAGGTGAATGCAACCTAAACACAAACAAAAATCCACTTTATTAGAGGAATATCTATAGCATGAAAGAGAGATGGGCCCAGGGTAGCACCAGCTTGTGACTCGGGGAGAAAAACCAAGGAATTTTGGCTTTCTGTGCACATCCATGGTTAGCAACACCTCTTGATTGTCAGAGAATGATGAAACCTGCATGGACACAGGAGTTTCCCAGCAGAAAATGGTGATTCATTAGAATTTATTTTGCAAAGGCATCAAACTATACTGTGTTATCTCCAAGCCCTTGATTTCAAGCTTAGCTTCATTATTATTTGGTGTCATAGCAAAGGAGCCAACCTAGAACTGAAGAAAACCTTTCCTCCACTTAATCTATGTCCTTCCACATGAATTAAACACATTTCTGTGTTGATGCCATGGACAGGAGGACACAAAGTCTGAGGAAAAAGGCTGTGTCAGCAACATTTTGTCTTCTGTGCTGAGGAGTCCCCACTGGGATTTCCACGTGGTGCCACCTGGGGCTTGAGGCTCCTCAGAGGAAAGAAGGAAAGCTTCACAAAATTGGTATTCAGGCTGTGGCAAAAGAACCTCCTGGCACTCCTGTTGAATGGACAAGCTGAGAAGAGAAGGTTGGAGACCTCGCAGAAACTTTCTAGTATCTGAAGAGGGTCCACAAGGAGTCTGGAGAAGGACTCTTCATCAGGAACTGGAGTGACAGGACAGGGGGAACAGGTTCAAGCTGAAAGAGAGTAAATTTAGATTGGATATTAGGAAGAAATTGTTTCCTGTATGGGTGGTGAGGCCCTGGCACAGGTTGCCCAGAGAAATTATGGATTCCATCCCTGGAAGTGTTCAAGGCCAGGTTGATGTGGCTCTGAGCAACCCAATCTAGTGGAAGATGCCCTGCCCATGGAAAGGGGTTGGAATGAGATGATCTTTAACGTCCCTTCCAACCCAAACCATTCTGTGATTCTGTGTGAGACCCCTCATCTGGGGACCCTGTGGGAGCCCCTCCCCTGCTGGCAGCTCCAGGCTGTCCCAGTCAGACACCAGGGGTGTGCAGACATGTCACCCTCCAGCTCTGCATCCTACCTGGGAGCTGGGAAGTGCTCCAGCATTCCACATTTACCTCAGGGACCACCTGCCAGCAGACAATTGCCAGTGGACATCACAGAGCAGCGGGAGGAATTACACCCCACTGGCTGCACATCTCTCTGGCTGAACAAACAGAGCTTTTTTTCCCCAAGCAGGTACCACAGCCATGGAAATGTTCACATTAACCAGAGCCTGGATTTATTTTCCTTCCTGCTAGCTCCAGGAATGCATCCCACGCAGCCATGGAACACTCTTAACAGCATTACCACGAGGTTAAAAATTCTTGTGGTGTCCTTGAAATTTATGGCTGGGGGCATTTATATCCTTGCAGATTTGTTTTCCTCAGGCATGTTGTACAGACTGTATATCATCTGCAGGACTAGCTGTTACTTATGTTTGCAAATAGAGCTCCACAAATAACAATACATAAAATACAGAGATGATTTGCAGCACCCAGGGAATATAAAATATGCAGGCACTTTCAGAAGGCAGAGTAGGCTGAAAATATTGAATTTCAGGCGCTTTATGGAGACACCAATCTTTTGTACATATGCATATTGATTTATAATTATGACTTAAGGGATGTTTTAGTAATCTGGAAGTATCCAGGTTTTTACTGCTCACAGACTGTGCACAGTTTGATAGTATAAAACCCTTTTATGTTTCTTTACAAAATGTTCTGATTTGAATTCCTTGCTTGTATGTGTGGGGAAAAAAATGCATTGAAGATAAACAGTATCATGCTACAGTTAAGTTTCCTGAAGTCGTCTCACCAGTTTTGTGTTTCACAGAAAACTCAGGCTACCTTTAGCACAAAGCCACTTAAAAATAACATTGGCTTCATGTGGAGGTTTCTTGTTACAACAAAAGGCACCTCAGGTTTGTGTGGGCTGAGTGGAATCAACAGATGAACTCTCACTGAGGACGACTCAAAATATTGATTAAACATTTGGTTTCTTACTGATCTGATTGATCACAGCTCCTATTTTCAGTGTTTATTTGGCAGAATATACAGTATGTGGTGCTGCTAACCCAAAAACCCACCATTCTTGAGTAGTTGGGCCTCCCAGTGACACAGATGGGAACAACTCTCTGGTTACTGGGCTCACCATCTCTTTCCTCAAAAGGATCCTGCATGAGGCAGGAAAAACCCAGCTTCCCACAAACTTCCCCGGCAGAAGCTCATGGAAAACCAGGGAATGGTCTCCTCAAAGTGTTGCAGATAACTCATCTTGTTACCCTTCCCTCTCCACCCAAATAGATCTTACCCATCTAAAATAGGGACATGAGGCCCATCCCCAACTCTCCCTGTCTGAATTTCCATAAATCCCACACTCACATTCCCAGCAATGCCACAGAATTCATCCGGTGGCCTCGTGGTGACTGTGTAAGTAAAACTAAGCATTTAGGATAGACCGGAATAATCTCATATTTTCGAGATATAATTAAAAAAAATCCCCAAACAAACAACCCCAGCTTCCAGCAGGAGAACACTGTTGCCAAAACACCTTTGGCATCTTGGGACTTTTGTTCCAAACAGCCTCCAAAACCCTTTCTAAAGATGAGGCTGAGCATTGAAATTCATAAAGCCACTTGCTATGGAGGAACACACTCTCAGCAAATGTGACTTTTATGATTACTCTCCTCCCACTCACCACAATTGACTCTTGTTCCTCAGGCTATAAACCACCTGCCTCTTCCTCCCCCCGGGTGACAAGCAGCTTCATTTAACTTTAACTTTCTCTGACTCTCACTTTCCGCCCTCTTTCCCATCCTTTTTTCTCCACAGCTCCCAAATACGCTTCCTTTAAACAAAGGCCTAATTGATACATACCTAATTAATTTGTTCTCAGCTTGTATTGAGCTCTGAAAATTGCTGCTTCTATTTCAGCCCTGAGTAGAGGCTTGCACACCTGAAAGTTTGCCTGGTATTTCCAGCAGTACCAGTTGATCCCACAAAAACACACCCTGATGGCTGTGTATTCCCATCATCCCACCCCAGGGATTACAGCAGGACACTGTGCACACCTCAACTGACCTTCCTGAACTGCTGTTGGGAAAAAACGGGGGAAAAGAGAGAAGACAAATTGGGTTTGCACTAAATGTCTGCTCCAAACCCCCCTCAGCCAGTGGAAAAGTTCTCCGAGGTGTTGTGAAGGTGGGATTTGACAGGAATGTTCTGCGTGGCTCCGGGTGAGATCCTGTGTGAGATTCCTGCCCTTCTGCCCTGGGAAATTCCTAGACTAGGCTGTAGAGTCATAGAATAGTTTGGGTTGGAAGGGATATTAAAGATTATCCAGTTCCAACCCCTGTGCTGTGGGCAGGAACACCTTCCACTAAATCCAGTTTTGTCTTCCCTATTCCTCACCCTTCTCTCTGTTCTTTGGGAGGTGCAGGTTGGTAACAACTCCTTTACATTATCTCAGAAATCACAGGTTATTTATGCTAAATTAGCACAGACAATTATTTAAATGAATATGGATATTTGCAGTCTCAGAGCAATATTACAGCTCCTTTCCAGCTCAGAGAACTAATGTCTGGGAGCTCCCAGCATCAGTTGGCATTTGCTCTCAGAGCAGAGCTCATGTCACACAGATGTTATTTATATTGTTTATTTTCTCCTGTGCTATGATCACTCTCTCAAATGAGCCTTACACTAAGTGCTTTTTTTTAAAAAAAAATAAAAAATCATGTTCCAGCAAAACACTCTGTTTGTTTTTGTTTTGGGAGAATAATGCCAAAATCAAGGGAAAACAGCACTGAGATGTTTTTATTAGAGAAGTCAACCAGATCCATCTCAGCTCTCCTCCAACTCATTAACTTTCCATCACAAAAGGCCCAGGGGCTGCTCTGACATTGGATCAGCTCATCTGGGCTATTGATTCCCTCAATCCCAGTGACCTTCCCACTGGATACTGATGCCGTGGTCTCAGTCTGCCCACCTGGCTCTCTCTGCTGCAAACACCAGTGTTGCCACCACCCATTTCACACCTGCTGTGGGAGGACAAAGGGAGATCTGTGGCTCAGACCTCCAGCCCCACAGCTGAGAGTCTTTCAGAGATGGTGACAGACTGTATTTTTCTTTCCCAGTGGAGGGGCTCGATGTTGGGACAGTCCCAGGTGTCCCATGGTACTGGGTTCCATTTGGATGTCACCCAAAAGTGAATCCCCCTCAATGAACTCTGCTCCCTTTGCCTGTTGCAGCACCTATGCAGAAGTCAGAAATCTCCATGACCATTGCTGGTCCACACCAGAACAGTGTTGGGGAAGCAATTCCTGTTTGAAAATCAGCCTTATGTTGTGTTATTTTGGAATAAAGCAGATAGACACACTCCAGCCATGCAAAACCCTGGAACAGAGAAGCTGTGGATGCCTCATCCCTGGGAGTGTTCAAGGCCAGGCTGGATGGAGCTCTGAACAACCTGGTCTAGCAGAAGGTGTCTCTGCCCGTGGCAGAGGGGTTGGAACCAAATGATCTTCCAGGTCCTTTCCAACCCAAACCATTCCATGATTCTGTGATTCTAAAACAGAGAAAGTTCTGTCAAAATGTAAGCAAATTTAGCAACCATTTTGTGGAGTTCTCCATCTTGGAAGATTGCAAGGCTGGTCCCTGATCCTCTAAAGACATTCTTCTGAAGATCTAACGTTACCAGCTAAGCCCTTTGATGGTGCCTGTGAGCCTGAGCTCAGCAAACACTTTAAATCTGCTCTCTGCTTCATCGGCTCCATTTGTGAAGTGAAAGCCAAAAGAGAGCAAAGAGGGGAGCAGTGCCTGTGCAGAGCCACCAAAATTCATTGGAGAGGCATCTGAGCTGGCAGAGGAACAGTTGCTTTCCCCTGCTCCTTTCATCCACTGCCAGAGCAGGGGACAAACACACAGGAGGGACTGGGATGGGATTGCTGATCACCAGGAGTCCTCAGGCACGGGGTGCTGAGTGGAGTGGAGCAATGTGCTCTGGAGAACAGCTGTGACTGCAACACAGATTAAAAGAAAATTAACCATTTTTCCCTAGAATTATGTATGGATTCTGTCATACTGCTTGCTACTAATATTAATCATTCATTATTTGCCTTTCCATGTGAGGGTGGTGAGGCCCTGGCACAGGTTGCCCAGAGAAGCTGTGGCTGCTCAATTCCTACAAGTGTCCAAGGCCAGGTTGGACAGAGCTTGGAGCAACCTGGGCTAGAGGAAGGTGTCCCTGCCCATGGCAGGGGGTTGGATCTAGATGATCTCTGAGGTCCCTTCCAACCCAAACCATTCTGGGATTCTATGATTACCTTTCAGCTTGAGATCCTGAAAAGAAAGGTGCCATTCTATTTTCTATTGTGCAACCAAGTTTGAGGAAGTTTTATAACTTTGTATTAAATCACAAATAAAAATTCTATTCCCTTTGCTCATGCAAAACCTTTGCTGATCTTGGTGGGGTGAGTCTATTATAAAATTGAAAGACCTCTATTATTCAATAGGACCATCCAGAGTTACAAATAAACTTATTCCTTCCAAGGCTTCCATATTTTACTTTTTCTCATAACATTAAAGGATGAACTGAGCGTGTTATGTGTGTTTACAAGATGCATGGACTGAAGAGGCTGGAACACTGGGAGGTTCAAGGGCTGGAAAGTACCAGGTAAAGGAGGAGGTGGCTGTGGTACACACAAGTATTTCCACTGCTCTGAGCTGATATTTAATAGCTGGGTTCTTGGGAGAGGTAATGAGATGACTTAGCTGTCATAAACAATTTTAAGAGCATACAGAAGGAGCTTGTCAGGGGCCTGACTGTGCCAGCAGCCCCTGTATCCACATTTCTCTGCAATACTCCTCTGCCGGGAATTCCACCCCACACATCTAAGGGTTGAGCTGCCTGTGTTTGAGGTGATGCTGTGCAACCTTCCACCACACTGCTGTGGAAACCACTGAGCTGTGAGGGAGAGCAGTGGGAAGCCTCATCCAGCACCTCCACTCGTGTGTCCCGCACTCCCTGGATGGGAGCTTGGATCCCCAGCCCGGATCCCGACGCTCTGCCCAGCCTCTGCCCCTCCTGGGCTGGCTGGACCTGGAATCTGCCTCCCAGTATGGATCTGTGTGCTCACCTGGGCTCTTGGTGCCACTCTGTGCTGCTGCCAGGCCCTCTGTGAGCTGTGGTAGAAGTTCTCAGTCTCCTGGCAGAAAGGGGATGCTCGGGTTGTCAGAAAGATTACCCTGAGGGCAGATTTAAAAGTTGTTTTTACAAACGACACAAACCAAGTGGCAAATGCACCTTTTGTGGCTTCCCCTGGTTGCACGTTATGACAAGTACCCCTCATCCACCCACTCCAGGACAGAGTTAGTTCCAGATTTAAATACAATCCCATCACCAAGGCAGGGAGGCACAGCATCACTCTCCACAACTCCCTGGAAGGAGGTTGTAGCCAGGAGGGGGTTGGTCTCTTCTCCCGGGCAACAGCAACAGGACAAGAAGAAATGGCTTCAAACAGCACCAGGGGAGGCTCAGGTTGGACGTGAGGAAGAATTTCCTCATGGAAGGGATGGTCAGGCACTGGAATGGGCTGCCCATGGAAGTGAAGTCCCCATCCCTGGATACGGAAGGCCAGAGTCCCTCAGCCCTGTGCTGCCCCTAAGCAGGTGCCTAAAGAAAATTCCTTCTATGTTCAGAAACCTTCTCAGTGCAAGTCCTTTCCCTCTGAGTTGCTGCAACAAAGTCACTGCTGAACTATGCAGCACTACTGCCAATAATGTTTTATTTCCCTCCAGAAAAGTTTTCTTTCTCACCCTTCTTTGCAGATGCTTCTTTTCTGCCCCTCTGCCCTCAATTTGTTGACAAGTCTCACAGCTTTACTTGTTTAATCAGGAACCCAAACGCCTCAGAGCAGGTGCCTTGACGACTCAGCTGCCTGTCAAGCTCTGTGAGCAGGCACATGGCACTGCAGAAACAAGGAAGGAGAAATCTATATCCCTTTTCCCTCTCTGGCCAGGCT
>NW_020897828.1:4101-83628 GCF_003984885.1 Neopelma chrysocephalum | reverse complement strand
TGGTGGGACTGAGGTAGATACAATTAATGTCAGAGGATTATGAGGGCGCTGGTCGTGCCTTTGAAATGGAAACTGTAAGAAGAGCCACCAGCTTTGGTTACCCATGTAACAACACTTAAATCAGTCCTTTGCTTGCATTGGTTCATTTTGCTGCTGAGCAAGATTTTCCAGGCAGACCCCTTTGTCCCCTGTGCCCTTTGGAGCTGCTTTAATGATGAAAG
This sequence comes from Neopelma chrysocephalum, assembly GCF_003984885.1. NCBI lineage: Eukaryota > Metazoa > Chordata > Aves > Passeriformes > Pipridae > Neopelma > Neopelma chrysocephalum. Next base: position 83,407 of record NW_020897828.1, on the reverse strand, counting down.
TTCCCTGTGGGCTCATGAGTGACAGGGCAGACCAGCTCTCGTTTTCTGTGTGTTCCCCTTCCCAGGGAAGCTCTGCCTGCAGACACACTCGTGGGTCAGCGACCAGGCAATTCCAAATGTCATCTAACTAGCCCATAATTGCAGTGGTTTCCATGGAAGTGCCAGGCTGGGACTGTTTTTCCTGCTGCAGGTGCACAGTTATGCTGGAGTCTTCATAGGTAGGAGTTCACTGAACTCAGTTTGCTCCATTTGCTGTGTTTTCTGCTTCTCAAACACAGTTGTCAAATGAATATAATTGCTAGCACAGGGTTGTTGTTTCTTTTTTCTTTCCTGTCAGGGAGCAAGAGGACTTTATGAAGGCTTAAAGATCTAAACAAAAGGTCAATTGGCATAATCAACAATTTAAGTAATAAATCTATTATCATGCTTTCAATTTTTTTTAGGCAATTAGTGATTCCATCCCCTGGGTTAGAATGGGGATTTCAGTGTGCAGGGCATGGTGATTCTCAGCAGAGTTACAGAATGGTTTGGGTTGGAAGGGACATTAAAGCTCATCCAGTTCCAGCCCCCTGCCATGGGCAGAGACACCTCCCACTAGCCCAGGTTGCTCAGAGCCCTGTCCAACCTGGCCTTGGACACTTCCAGGGATCCAGGGGCAGCCACAGCTTCTCTGGGCAACCTGTGCCAAGGCCTCACAACCCTCACAGTCAAGAATTTCTTCCCAATATCCAATTTAACCCTACTCTCTATCAGTTTGAACCTATTCCCCTTGTCCTGTCACTCCAGGCTCTTGCAAATAGTTTCTCTCCATCTTACTTGTCAGCTCCCTTCAGTTGCTGGAACAGCACATTTTTAATGTACTTTATGGCTAAGATAGTTTATAACACAGAGCCTCAAAAGGACATAATGGTCACTTCATTCTTTAGGCATCAGTCATGTCCTCCTTTAAATTAGAAATGTCTGTAATGGAACAGGGGGAAGAAACATCTAACATGGAAATGGACTGGAGTTGGGATGTTTTCTGCAGCAGTGAGGGAGGAAGGAGAACAGGGACAGGGAGGGAAGGACACATTTCAGCAGCAGGAAGAAGCTGAGCCTCATGTCATCTCTGCTGTTGTAAACCAAACCCCGTTCATTTGAAACTTTTGTTGAAAGACACCACCCTGAAGGTCCTGTGGAGTGACTGAGACGAGATCCTGGCCAGCTCTGTAGCAGCTCTCCTGAGAGTCAAATCACCCAGTTTTATACTGATCATCAAAGCTCTGCCCACTGAACCCCCCCATCCCGCTGATATCTGGTGCACAGGTCGGTGATAATATTTGTCACTGCTTTTCCAGGCTGAATTTAAACGTGGTCTAAGCAGATAAGTAGCAAACTGTTTATAGATGCAGTGCTGAGAGTGTAATTAAGCATCCTGCTTAATGAGGCGTTAGTGAGCCTCATCCAAGAGCTCGAGGAGATGGGTACAGTGGGCTTTCACCTGCCCCTCAGTGTGTGCCCCGATCAGGGCTCATCACACTGAGCTCTGGAGAACAAATAACAACAGAAAATCCCATTAGGAAGTAAATCTCCAGAATTCATTACAGATCCTGAGTCACCAGCACAGGCTGGTGCAGGCTGGGCAGAGTTTTCCTCCCACACCAGGATGAGAGAGGTCCAACATCAGGCAGCCCTTTCCCTCAGGCTCTGGATTCAAAGGTTTTCTGCCTCCCAGAAAACTTGGGAATACTTCAAAGCCCGAGAAGTGCTGTGGCCTCTGGAGATGCACCACTAAGAGGCACATGAAGGGGAGGATGTGCCAATCTCCCCCTGATGTAACTCCACAACCAAGTGACTCCATAGGCTGGTTCTCCCCCTAAGGAACAACTCAAAGAAATCCTTATAGTGTGTGTTAGGAATGCTGAGATATTCCTGAAAATACAGAAAATGTGCTGGAGATTGGAACTACAGTGAGTTCACACAGAAGCCTTCTTTACTCACCTGAAATTAAAATATATTAAAAGATATAAAAATATATTCTTATATATTTATAAAATATATACATTATATTTATAAATATATATTACAGTTATAAAAATATATCATATTTACATATAATATATATTATATTTATATATAAATATATATTTATGTAAATATATATAAATATATAAAAATATATTCTCACATCTAATTCCACTCCAGCTGGCAGCATAACAATGAGTTGTTGACAAAGCTAATACACACACAGGCAAATAAAAAATTCCAGGCTCTAGGACAGAATCCCTTGCACATGGTGTCCAGAAATTTATATTGAACTATGTTTCCTTACTTGTATTCAGTATTTCTTGGTTGTTCCACTGAGCAGGGGAACGTGACAGCCTCCAGAGATCCCTTTTGATCTAAATTATTCTTCAGTTCTGAGAATTATTTTGAATTCCATTGTTTTGAGACATGAAACATGCTCAGCAAAATGGCAATGTCCTCTGGAAAAGAAGCCAGCAAGTTTTTGGCCTTTCCTGGGTAAGAGCTGTGTTATTTAACACCCTTCCCTTCCTCGATATCAGGTGAACTCATCTGTTTACAGTTGCATAACATCATTAAAATTTCAGCTTCTGAAACTTTAAATACAAAGCGATAATAAACTAAATATTTAAGGGAACCTGGGATTAGATTCCACCGACCTTCACAAACTCCTTCGAGTAATTTATATAAATGAACCCACTTATTATTCACACACAAAAAAATGCATGAAAAGAATGCAAATCCAGGACTGCCACTGGATTTTCCAGCTGAGATCAGAGCTAGTGACTCCATTAAGACCCTTGGCCAGTGCTCCATCCTGCTGCCAAGGCACTGTAGAGCCTGAACTTCTTTTAATTGACTCAAAATTATCAGATCATTTGAGGCAGCACTTACTGGACTTTTGTTTTGGCCAAATCCTGGTGTACAGGGTGAATGTTGGACCCCTTTGTGCTTCATGGCCCTGCACAGGGACGAAGCAACTGTGCAAAAATACCTTGAACTGTGTTTTTTTTCTAGTCCTAAGTAAGAGGATGCAGCTCCTTTGAGTTTCTGTGCAGCAGCAAGTGTCAAACAAGCTGCACGTGATCCAACTTGCATTTTAAAGAGGGAACATAAGAAGAGAAACTGTAGAAGCTGCACAGTGCCAGACACAGAGCCTGGGAGGTTGGAACTGGGGGGATCCCATGGCTTGGCCTTGTTCTTACCCTCTCCCGGTGCCATTCATAGACAACTTCCATCTTTTAGGGGAAAGGTTTCTGTGTCAGCCCTTAGGGGCATATCCACGTGGCCAAAAAATAGCTTTGGGTTCTTTCCTTTCTCTCATTTAAGTAGAAAGTTAAAAAGCAGAGGGAGGGGGAGGGAGAGATGCTCCGCCAGGGGCACAAATCAGGCTGGGCAGAATGTCCTGAAATCACCTTGGGGGAAACTTGTCCTTTCATGGTCTGCAGAGAGATCCCCCAGAGCCCAGAGACCTTCCAGGCTCACCTTCTGATGGTGCTTTGGAAATACCACCACGGAAAACTCTGTGCTGAATAAAATTGCCCCGCAGTGAGCCGGGGCAGAGAACCACCTCTCCTTTGTGCTCCTGAATCTATTTTAGAGTTGTGCTGACCTTTGCAAGAACCTTCACTTCACAATGCCTCGGATAAAGAGACTGGCTCAGGGAGAGCACTTTCCAGCAAGGATAGAAGGTGGACAAGGCCCTCAGAAAAGTCATCAACCACTCAACTGAAATGTCACCATTAGTCCACAGGAAATAGCTAAATGAGGTGTTATTATTGGTAACACAGGCATTGGAGAAGAAAGATGAAGGAGAGAGAACTAAGCATTTCTTTCTGCTAAAAGTGAGGGGTCATCCTTTTCCATCAGTCAGCAGGGAGCTGCTTTCATTTCCACCTCCATTTTATCACTTTTTAACATTAAAAAAATTACAAAGAATATCATTAAAAAAGATTTGGCCAGATTAGCTACACCTATTCATCATCTCTGGGCTTTAGATGCTGAACATGATGGTTTTTTTCCAGCATACTTTATGTCTCCTTTCCTTTCCATGCCTCACACTCCCCTCAGCAAACTAACCATCACTAAAAGGAGAGATTTAACCCAGTGGGACAGAACAGGCTGTGATAAAGTGCCTGCTTTTGGGTCTCTGAGTATGCCCATTAAATGGGTATTTCTGTAAGACAGCCCAATCTGTCTCAGTCTGTTGTTGCACTTCACAGCTCAGAAAACAAAAAGTGCTGATCTCACCTTTCCCTTGACTAGCTCAATTTCTGGATGTTAAGTAAATGTCTTTACCTGGCTAAGTGGAAGAGATCCCATTTTCTGAATAAACCAAATGTAGGAAATAGGCCTACGAAGGACCTCTTGAAGCATCAAGCCCATATTGTTCTTCTCACCTAATGTAACATTAATTTTAACCAGCTCCATTTAAAAGCCAGGAATGTTTTCTGGGCTCAAACAGCCCCAGAAGCTGAGGTTGAGAGCTCCAAAACTTCACATATCAGTCCAGAAATATGTTTAAAAATATGTTTGGCAATAGAGAAAACCCCTTTTTGCTGATCTTCCTGTGTGTGAGTCCTGACATTGATAAGGGTTTTCTCTCTCCAGCCAACTGCCCCATCCCAGTCTGTCCTGCACATCAGAGGCAGTTTCCTGCCCTCTGAGAAAGTGAAGAACCCCAACATGTATTTGCATGAGGGAAGAGCAGAGTTTCAGTGACTTCACACTGGTTCCCCTCCATTTGGCAGGTGCTAATTATGCATCCCTTGACCCGGTGACTTTAACTTCCTTTTGCCAGAATATGTTATGTGTAATTACTATCAACACAGCAATAAAAAGGCTTCTGGGGTAAGTGGAAGAAAGAAAGGGTTTGAATGTCTTGACTTTTTTTATTTTTTTTTCTGTAAAATCTCTGGCAAAATTTGGGACTGCTGGGACACAAAGATCAGAGGTTGTTTTGGGGCCTCTGCTCTGTCTAAAGATGAAAATTCTTCTGATTTTCAGCTTTATGCTGTTATAGAGACCAAGAAAAAAAATAACCCAGCAGCTCCAGCAGTCCCAGGAGCACTTTGGGAGGTGAGTGGTGGAAGGGATCTTAGAGCACCACCCTTCATTTTTGGCCAGACCCACTTTCTGTAGCTGGAGTAGGAGGGAAGTCTGTGATCCCTGAGGTCCTTCAGAGGTTAGTAATGGCAAAGATGTTACCTCAGCCCTTTTGGAGCCTTCCAAATCCATTATCTGCACTGAATAAGGATTTAGGGAGTGCACTGAGAGGAAGAGCCTCCCTGAAAATCTCCCCTTAACCTTAATTTCCCCACTTAATTTCCTTTCACTGAAGTGAAGTAAAATAAGGGAACAAATATACTTTAAACTTCCTTATCCCTCCATATATAATTGTGGATCTTTGAAGTCACATTAATTCCTTTGTCTGCATGGAGATTGAAAATTGTTAACTGATAATTATTATGTCTTTTTACCTTTTAATGAAGAAGTTAACTGCCACCAGGTAACATCTGAATGTTATACATCTCATCCTCTGGTTTCTGCAGAGCTGGGCCAGTCAGGGAGTCAAACCCCAGAACATTCTTCAGGCTTTGAAAAGTGTAGGGAATTTGGCTTAAACTCGGCTTTCTTTGCACCAAAGTTAAGGACATATCTCTGTATTACATCCATCAAAATTCTTTGGCCAGACTGAAGAATTGACATATATTTGGGTGTTGGGTTTTCAGGCTGTATTTTTTAGGCTAGGAGGTGACTCACACTGTACAGTAAGTCATGTCATGGAACTCTCCTGAGAACAGACTCAATTTTTCAAATTATATTTGATATTTTTGTGACACAGACAGTGATAAGATTTTGTTGGAAGCCTTGACTCATTTCTCTCCCATGGGAACACAGGTTAGATTGCAACAAGGGCCCCAAGGCCCAGATCTTCAAATGTATTTTGTTGATTAACTACTCACAGCCATTAGCTTCTTAATTAAGAGGTAAGAAGTTATACTAATGGGAGCCTGTGGAAAATGGCTTTTTAAATTTTTTTCTTGAGCTGATATGTGTGATATGACCAGTCACACATCACACAGCATCCAGGACTATGCTTGTGAAATCTCTTACTATCAAGGAGCAAACCAAAGCTTATAATCACAGCATATCCTCTGTAATTAAGGTTGTGTTCCAGATCCTCTCCTGTTTTCCATTATTCAAAGGCACACATCTCTCTGAAACAAAAGCTTCCCATTTGAGATCAACAGCCTTGATTTCAGCTGCAACAGAGACTTTTTATTTTGCAGAAAGCTCGTGTGAAATCATTCCTTCTCTTTAAAAATTCATGAAGTGCAAAACCAGCAAGAGGCCGAGGTTTCACTTCACTGTACCAATTTCAGGTGCTGGGAAACTTCAGTTCTTGCAGTCAAAATTCAAATATATCCTACCAAACAGAGCAGTTCTGCTCTGATGGAATATGGAACACCTTTCAAGGCACAGCCATATTTTCATTTTGTTCTTTTTGGGTTTGATTTGATTTGAATCAAATTTTGTACAGAAAATACAGCAGCCTAAGGAGAGATCTTGCCCTGCACTATCTGTTACCACCTGAAAGGAGGTTGTAGCCAGGTGGGGATTGGCCTCTTCTCCCAGGGAACAAGCAACAGGACAAGAGGAAATGGCCTCAGGGCAGGTTCAGGTTGGACATCAGGAAGAATTTCTTCACTGAAAGGGTTGTTAAGCATTGAAGAAGTTGCCCAGGGAGGTGGTGGAGTCCCCATCCCTGAAGGTTTCCAAAGTACAACTGCAACAAGTGCAAGGTCCTGCACCTGGGTGGGAGCAATCCCAAGCACAAGGACAGGCTGGGAGGAGAATGGATTGATAACAGGGCTGGGGAGAAACATTTAGGGGTGTTTGGGGACTGAAAGCTCAATGTGACGTGGCAATGAGCACCTGCAGCCCAGAAGGACAACCATGTCCTGGGCTGCATCCAAAAAGGTGAGACCAGCAGGTCGAGGGAGGGGATTGTCCCCCTCTGGTGAGACCCCACCTGCAGAGCTGCCTCCAGCCCTGGGGTCCCCAACACAGGAAGGACATGGAGCTGCTGGAGAGAGTCCAGAGGAGGCACCAAGAGGATCAGAGGGATGGAGAAGCTCTGCTATGAGACAGGCTGGGAGAGCTGGGGGTGTTCAGCCTAGAGAGGAGAAGGCTCTGGAGGGACCTTAGATCCTCTCCCAGTGCCTTAAAGGGGTTTGCAAGGAGGCTGGAGAGGGAGTTCTCACTAGGGTATGGAATGAGAGGACAAGGGGCAATGGCCTTAAGCTGGACAGTATGGTTAGATTAGATATTAGGAAAAAATTCTTCCCTGTGAGGGTGGTGAGGCCCTGGCACAGGTTGCCCAGAGAATCTGTGGCTGCCCCTGGATCCCTGGAAGTGTCCAAGGCCAGGTTGGACAGGGCTTGGAGCAACCTGGGCTAGTGGAAGGTGTCCCTGCCCATGGCAGGGAGCTGGAAACAGATGATCTTTAAGGTCCCTTCCAACCCAAACCATTCTGTGATTCCATGGTCCTAAAACATGTTCTTCAATTACAGGTTGTTCAGTGTTGCAGAGAAGAACCATCTCCGGTCCCTTTACACAGGTGAAACTCTTTGGAAGCCTGAGAGATTTTTTGTTTCAAGATCCAGCTCAGATGCTCTTCTCTCTGCTGCATCTCTCAGGTAAGTGGGAGTAAAAGGCAGTAAAATTGCAGTCATATGCCAGCAGACAAGATTGAACACACACCGAGTGCAGACATGATGAATAAGAAGGTGGCATTTTAATAGTCAATTTTCAGCACATAACAGTTCTTGAAAATAGATTACTTAGAACATTTTCTCTACTTCAGGAGTGCCACTGCTTAGCTGTGCACTTAAGTAAAAGCAGAACTTTGGGCCACCTTTAAGTTAAAGGATTGACACAGGTTAGAAAGGGGGTGCCTCGAAACTAAAATGTGCTGCCATCACACAGCATAAATGACAGGGTATAAATAAAACAGATATTAGGGTTACCTTTATTGTAAGACCCTTTTGAAAAGTTCAAGTTGCTGCTGCATTTCCAGAACTCAAGATTTGTCCGACTAAGCTGATTGCACCCAAGATTAGGAGGTAGCTGTGTGTCTGTTTTTGTACATTCAAGAGTTATTAATCCCTTGCAGGGAACAAAATTCAGAGGGAAAGAGAGAGAACAGATGAATCCTCATGGATCAAGGGCTTTCCCTGGGGAGAGGGGAGTCCTGTGCTCACTCAGAAACCCGTCTGAGGGCAGGTTATACATTTTATAATGTGATTGCACACTAGAAAATATACAGGTTGTCGTCAGAGCAGAGTCATTGCATGGAGGGCACTGCCATCATCATTTTTGATCTAGAAGAGACACCAGTCCCTGGTACTGTGTTTGAAAAGAGTGGCAGCTGCTGTGGACACACTGAGTGGCCTAAAAAGGGAGGGATTTCAGCCCTCCTCCCCTTCTTCTACTGGCTAATCTGGGCAGCTCATCCCTCAAAATGCCAGTTCACATCAATCCCACCCACAGGGACTGACTGGGACCTCAGGGATGTCCTGCAGTGGGTGGCACTGCCATGATGGCAGAGGGCTGGATGCCAGGGACCCCTGGGTGTGCCTCTCTTGGAAGTTGTGACCTCCTCCAAACAGGCCAGAAAATAAAGACTTTGCCTGTTCTCCTGCAGCCTCTGGAGCAAAGAGCCTTTCTCTGCCAACCTTCTCCTGGGAGTACACACACAGACTGAATTTTCACCGGGAGATTTTCCTCCTGAATTTGACAGATTTATTTGGCTGATGAAGAGCGAGACTGATACGACTCCTCTCAGTGTCAAAGGGAACTGAAAAGATTTTCTCTCAGCATTCTGTGTCTCTTACCATGTGCTTGGGAGCCCTTTGATCAGAAATACTCTGTTAATAATTTATGTTTGCGTTGTGCCTTGTACCCATGAGCTGACAGACCAGCGACACTCCTGTCAGAGAATGAATGCTAATGCAACACACCCACAGTTGCTTTTCCCTGGAAAATGTTGTCACATAAAACACAGCTTCTCCAGGGGCTAAACTTCATCATCTTTACTTCGGGTCCTCACACGGGAGCTCCTGAAGCTACTCATGCAATGGACTCTTCCTGTGCTCATTGCCCACTTGGCCCACTCATAACAAAAACTGGGACAATCAGGGTCAATTTTAAAAAGTTCCAGATGCTGGTGGAGGTCCTGGGAATAATAGTTTATTGAAAGAGGGACAAAGATGATATTTTAAATGTCTTACCTCTCTTTTGTTATCACTAGTAAGCTGGAGAAGCCTCAGAAAGAAAGACATAAAAAGGGGAGAACCTTGTTCAGGCTTGAAATTCATAAAAGGTAGAGTTCCTTTTCTGCCTCACACCCCATGACCACAACCCTGGGCAGACCCTGGTAAAAAATGGAAGATGTTTCTCTTTCTCCAGTCACTGGGGACATCTCCAGACTGCCATGACTTGTCAAATATCATGGAGAGAGGCTTGGGAACAATATCAGCCAATTCCCTCAGGACCCTGGGATGCATCTTGCCATGTCCCATGAACCTGGGTGTGTTCAGGTTCCTCAGCTGGTCTGGAACCTGATCTTCACTTTTGATGAAACCTAATTTCCCTGGAGGTTTGGGAGCTCAGTAAAAGTTGGAGGAGAGATGTGTTCAGTACCTGGCTGTCACCAGCTTTCCTATTTTATTTCCCATGAGTGTAAATTTTATTTTCTCTTCCTCTTTTGGCCAGTGTAGCCATGGAAGCCCTTCTCATTATTCTTCACATCCCTTGCCAAATTCAGCTCCAACTGTGCCTTAGCATTCCTGATCCCAACCCCACATATCTGGGCAGCATCCCAGGATACACATCCCTGGTTCCACTCCCTGTGGAGGCTCCTCATCCTCAGGTGAAGGAGCCCAGCCCACCCTCTCTCTGCAGCTCAAAGGGGAAAGAAGGTTTCTCACCAAATTTATTTTGTTGCCTCTATAAATACTGAGGATGGATATTGGTGAAGAGAAGAGGCTGCTGCAAGGTAATCCCTGGAAGTGGAAGGGCTTGTCAAACTTCTCCAAAACAGTATGGTAAAATTTTTATTGATCTGAGAAAAATCTGAGGGAGTTAAACACATTCCCAGAGCTAATTGAACCTATATTTCTTCACAGATACATGAGTCAGAGCATCTGAGTGTGTATTGCCAAATATAGGAATGGTGCTCCATCAAAAGACGGATGCTGGAGCACAACAGCACATCCCAAAGTTTGGCTTTAATTACCCATTCAGAAAAATGATGGGAAGGACTGTTCTCCATGTGTCCATGGAAGAAATGCTGCATATTTTAACAAGAATGACAGCAAGACTAATGCAATGAAGAGCAAAGCCCAGTAGTGAGAGCAGTGACACGATGCCTGGTTTATGGAATCACAGAGTTTTAAGGGGTTGGAACAGATAATTTAGTCCCAACCCCCCTGCCATGGGCAGGGACACCTCCCACTGTCCCAGGTTGCTTAAGGCCTTATCCAACCTGGCTTTGAGCAGTGCCAAGGCTGGGGCATCCACAACCTCCCTGGGCAACCTGTGTCAGTGTTTCACCACCCTCACAGTAAAAATTTCTTCCTAATATCATTTGTTTATCCAATCTGCAGCAATAATTCCCATTTCCAGGTCACCTCCAGCACAGCTGTGCAAAGGGCTGCTCCCCCTTTCTCCCCACCGTGTCTCTCCCCTGCAAGGATGCCCCAACACCACCCCAAAGGGGTGCACCCTGTGCTGGGCATTTGGGAAAGGCAGCAGCCCCTCTGCCTGTAACCAGGGGTGTGTGATGATGGGGGGGTCATAGAATCACAGAATGATTTGGGTTGGAAGGGACCTTGAAGGTCATCTTGTTCCAACCCCACTGCCATGGGCAGGGACACCTTCCACTAGATCAGGTTGCTCCAAGCCCTGTCCAACCTGGCCTTGGACACTTCCTGGGATCCAGGGCCAGCCACAGCTTCTCTGTGCCAGTGTCCCACCACACTCACAGCCAAGAATTTCTTCCTAATATCTAATCCAACTATACTCTCTGTCAGTTTGAACCTATTCCTTCTTGTCCTGTCACTCCAGGCTCTTAGAAATAGTCTTGCCCCATCTTTCCTGCAAGTTCCCTTCAGGTCCTGGAAGGCCACAATCAGGTCACTCCAAAGCTTCTCTTCTCCAGCTGAACAATCCCAGCCCTCCCAGACTTTCCTCCCAGCAGAGCTGCTCCATCCCTCGGATCCTCTTGGTGCCTCCTTTGGACTCTCTCCAGCAGCTCCATGTCCTTCCCGTGCTGGTTCCCTAGGGCTGGAGGCAGCTCTGCAGGTGGCATCTCACCCGAGCAAGGCAGAGGGGCAGAATCCCCTCCCAAAATCTCCTGTAGTATTGCCTTCCATTAACCCAAACACTGCCCCTTTCCACAGCACTGCTTGCACCCCCCCTTGTTAAACCGCATGAGACCCCCCCACGCGGCTCCTGCCGCAGGACCCCCGGCCGGGGGAGAGAAGGAAGGAAGGGAAGGGAGAAGACGAGGATGAGGCGGCGGCATCGGGAAGGGGACCGAGCCCCGCCGCGGCCGCCAGGGGGCGCCGCGCGCCCTCGGGATGCAGGAGCTCGGGATTGGGTGGGGCGCTCGCGGGCTCGCCGCTGATTGGCCGGCGCGGGCCGGGCCGGGCGCGCGGCGCCGCTTCTTAACGCGCATCGCGGGGCGGCGGGAGCGCCGAGCGCCGGAGGGACCGCGACTGTCGCGACATGAGCGAGGTGAGCGCGGCCGGCAGGGGCGGGGGGACGCGGGACGCGGGGTCTGCCGTAGCTCCTCGGAGGAGTGAATGTCACCTTCGCTTCTCTCTCTCTCCGGGCGGCCGGGGAGGGATCGGCGCGTTCCCGGGGAACGCGGTGAGGCTCCGCCGCGCTTCCCGCGGGATGTTACAGCTGCGCTTGGTGCGGATCTGTAATAACCAGATCCTTTTAAACCCTAATGAATAGATCTCCACAGGTGTGTGTGCCTGCAGAGCATGAAGCAAGGAGATGTTTTGCCGTTTGAAGGACCAGGCACGCAGTGGAGAGTCGTTTAGTTAAAACCCACTAATAATTTCATATATATATATATATATGTATGTGTGTGTATTGCCAAATAGAGTAATGGTGCTCCATCCAGAGACACAAGCTGGAGCACAACAGCACACTTCCCAAAGTTTTGCTTTAATTAACCATTCAGAAAAATGATGGAATGGAGTGTTCTCTTGGAACACTAGATTGACCTATCTGTCTATCTATCTATTTATCTATCTATCTAATGCTTTCCTATCTATCTATCTAATGCTTTCCTATCTATTTGCCCATCTGTCTATCTGATGCTTTCCTATCTATCTATTTGCTCATCTGTCTAATTATCTGTCTATCTATCTAATGCTTTCCCTTGGGGAAAAAAAAAAAAGATTTAGTAAGTTGTGGGAAAGTTGCCTCCTAGAGCTCATGGAAAAAAACCCGTCCTGTTTGTAGCTGGAATGATGATATAAACTTTACAAGTGGTGTCCTGGGAAGGATTACAACTGAGGGGGGGGAAAATGTAAATAGTGCCAAACATGTAAGGATCACTTGTGCGGTTGTAAATAAATAAGCTGAGAATTTGCACTTGTGGTTTTTCTTGGTTTGTTTTTTGTTTGCTTGTTTGTTTTTGTTTTTTTCTCTCTCACTGGAGAAGTTCAAACTAGAATTTTCTTAGTGGGAAGTGTTATCAGGCAGGATGACTCCTGGATGGTGTAATCAGTGAAGTGCTAGGCAGGTTCAGCTGGCAGATCCTTCTTTCCTTAGTGCAGCTCGTTCTTTGGGAATCAGCAGATGTACCAGTAACTGTGCCTTACCCAGCACTTGTTTTTGGAGGCTCTTTGCTGTTATGAAAGACCTGCTACTCTATTAAATGGGATTTTCCTTTCTCAGCAGCAAAATTAATAGTGGCACCAAATCAGTTGTGCCTCGTTGCTGTGCAGGTGTTACACTCAGCTGTGGTTTTATACTCGAGGTGCAAACCTGAGATGAAAAGGAGTGGAGCAGCATGTTTCTGGTGCAGGGATTTATGAGGAGCAGCTTAAATCTTGGCTTCCAGGTCATGCCAAGAGGAGAGAGCAGAGGAAATCCTCACGGTGCTTTGCAGGGATCAGGCAGCCCAGGTGTGGTGCACCAGGCTCTCCGTGACCTCTCCTCTGCTGCTGCCTGTATTTTTATCAGCTGGATGGAGCTCAGGCAGCATGAGTTTGGGGATTTTGTTGCTTTTTTGTTTCAGTCACTGTTACTTTGACTCCCCAGCTGAAGGATGCTGTGAGATGCAGCAACACTATTCTAATTAAATATATAATTTGGGAAAAAATCTTAAAGTGAGGAGGAATATTTGGGTGGTGCTGCTGTACTTATAACTATCCAAGGCAGTCTTGTTACAGCTTTTGTGCTGGGTTGTATTTGCTCAGTAATTCTCTTTCATAATTTGAATCAGATTCCTTGCCCTTTGGATTTTAAAAGACTCAGTGAACATAAAGATCATTCAGCATAGGAGTTCTCTATTCATAGTGCATCTCCTTGTGCCTCCCAGAGTACTATTCCTAGCAAACCCTTGGAGCTGGGAGATGTTTCTTTGGTGCAGAGCTGTGACACTCAGCACTGTGCTCGGTGTCTTCGGTGCCACTGTCATTCAGCTGCCGATATTGGGGTGTTTATCACCCAATGAAGAAAAGCCTCCCTGCTGTGACTGCCCTTTGGAGTAACAGCTGACAGCAAGATCTGCTAAAAAGCAGATGGAAGCAACTAGACCACCCCAAACCCCTCTGCAAAAGACTGTTGTTTAAAAAATGAAGCAAAAAAACCCCCCCATGAGCAGAAAGCTCCTTAGACAACTGTTTGCTGCCATGGGGGTCTTAGTGGATTTAGCTTCTAATGCTGTAACTGAAAGATACTTTTATTTTCTTTGGCTTAATCTGCTAAAAAAATCTGTGGACAGGGTGATTGGAAAGAGGCTCAATTAGAGCCATCTAAAGATCATCCCAAACACAAGGGTGCTGGGAGGGTGGGAAGGGTTTTTTTTACTTTGTGCTAACGATTGTCAGGATTTGAGCAGCGCTTGAAACGTGGTTGCAGGAGCTTTGATCTCCCTCAGAGTTATTTGCTGAGACTCTGCACGGGTTCTCAATGTACTGCTTCATGCAAAATTAACTTATGGGCAGTGATTATGATGATTTATGATACGAGGCTGATGGAACAGGTTTGTCAGAGAAGCTGTGGCTGCCCCTGGATCCCTGGAAGTGTCCAAGGTCAGGCTGGACGGGGCTTGAGGCAACGTGGGATAGTGGAAGGTGTCCCTGCCCATGGCAGGGGGTGGGACTGGATGATCTTTAAGGTCCCTTCCAACCCAAACCATTCCATGATTATCAATCTCTTGGTGGAGAAAGCTGACCAGGAAGCAGTAATTCATCTGGCTGTAGTATTTTTTTGTTTTTTAGCAGCTAACTTTTTTTTTTCAGAAGGGAAAATGAACTTTTCCACAGAAAAACACTCCACTTCTTCCTCAGGGATATGTGTCTGAAAATGTGTTTAATAAGCTTTGGCAGAAATCTGGCCCCATAAGCAGTGGGAAGGTGAAGTGTAAAAGTTGGATCTTGTGGCACTGCAAATCATGGTTAGTGCTTCCTGCTGCCCGGTTTTTGGTGGCAGACACATGCTTTAGCTGCACAGGGAACTTCTTGGGAATGTCACTGTATACACTGACATGCATTTTTAGCTCTGAAAAATCTGCCATCAAATAACTGAGGAGCCTTTTCTTTAGATCTGTAGCTGTTTTCTGTTATTTTTTTTTATGAGCCTAGAGAGAAGAGCTGTGCTGGGAAACGTCAGCTACTGTCAATGAGCAGCCATGAGAGGCAGCCTGTCTTCCATTAAACCTCTCTAATCACCCAGGATGAACTGGGGAAAGTGATTTTGGGTAATGGGCTCACAGCCCAATGCCAAACTGCTCTTCACAGCCAGTTGTTTTGCCAGTGAGCCTCTAAACTCGCTCCTGGCATAAACTTGATTCACCACAGGGATTCCTGTCATCTTATCAGTCATTTAACTCTCTGACATGTTGCAGATGGTGTTAGGTCGTGGTATTCTCCTGCTACAAAGGTGCATAAGAGGCATTTAATCACACAGACATTTTTACAACATTCCCTCTTGCCTCCTGTGTGGAACATTTCTGGTTGTCATCAGAAACCGGGACTTGGGAAGGAGTGCACTTAAACACTCTGGTCCTGGAGCCCTGGATGCTGTTCCAGTGGTTCAGGGCTGAAGCACACGTGTCATGAGAACTTAAAACAGCCTTAGCAGTGATTGTCTCCTTGGATGCACTGATTTTATTTTGATATTAAAGGTCAGAGTAGTATTGCAGTAGTAGTATTGGTGCTGCGGAGGAGCTCAGCTTTAACACACGTTCTTCAGGTGTCTGATTTTGGGAGAGCCATTTGGGAAATCCTTTTTGATTGCCTGAGGCACCTGTGATTTAAGAGGAAAAACTTGCACTGGAAGAGCTTCCCACAGAGTGCTGATGTTCACCACAAGTGCTGTGCTGGTTTGAGCCCAGCAGCTTGATATATCTGAGCACTGGCCCAGCTGCCAGACAGCAGCAAGAATATTCAATATTCTGGCTTGCCTTTGGAAACAGGTGTCAAGCAACCAGGCACATGAAATTCAGAGGGATGGTGGGGTTCTGACTCCACAGAGTCTCTTAGTTGGGGAGGTGAAGAGCTGGGGACTTCATCTCTGCATAAATACAGGGGCTTTGGATACAGAGAACACCAGGTCTTGTTTCTTTGAGCTGCACCAAGCTCTTTGCCTTATATTGCCTCTGGTTTTCGAACCCTGCAGCCACTGCTGTGCTGTGTCCACCTTCCAAAGGATCCTGAAGGGTGTTTGTGTGTCCTGTAATAGGGGTGTGCAGGGAATTCACGGGCAGATGAGGAGTCTGGAGCACTGAATCTTTGTCTTGAAGCTCAGGTGACTTCAGGGGGAGGTACCCAGGCAGCCAGCTCAGCAAAGGTGGAGGCTGACGTGGGCTAACGCTGGGATAAGAGACATTTTTCTGGAAATGGAGCTGCACCAGCCCTTGAGGTGTGTCTGTAAGACACCAATCACCTGGGCAGTCTGTTTTCCAACCCAGTAATACCTCATGGCTTGGTGGGTTGGGCATGTCCCTTCCCTCCAGGTTGAGGGGAGAACCTGGAATGTCCCTCTGGAGAGATGTGTCCAGCAGGAGGCTCTTGGAGAAGCAGAGGGACACTTTTGAGTGTGAAACATTATGGGTAGGTGGAGGTTTTTGCCTGAAACTGTAGCTGCTTCAGGTAGTTAAATGGCAACGCTGGAGTCCTTTCTTAGGTTGTTGTAATAAATTCAGTTGAAACCATTTCACTGAAATAATATTTAGCATTTTGGAACAAGTGAGGACTGTACAATGATGATCTGATGGCAGTGAGTCAAAGACCTGGTTTGTAGGGGGAAAACACACCATATTTGTTTAGAGGAGCTCCTGTTCTTTGGGTGCTTCCAGTGCTGGGGGGTGTCTCAACCAGCCACTCATCTCAGGGGGGGCCTTCTGGATGCATTTTTCAGATACTGCAGTGACCCCCAAGTGTTAATTATTTGCCTCCCTGAGGTTATACTCACAATAGGTATGAAAAGTGTGTAGCTCTAAAAGCCACAGCAAGAACGTGGCAGGGTGGAGGAGGAGGAAACTCTGCAGCTGTTCCAGGATGGGGGTGGGATAGATAAGCACACGAACATCAGTTTTTAATTTTAACTCATGTCTATTTATTAGCTGAGTGGTAAATTGCAGCTCAAAAGAGGAGGAAGAAGGGAGAACAATAAGTTTTACATCTGTCACTTTGCCTACTCCTTCCATCAGTGTGGTTTCAGTGGGATCAAGCATCTTCTAAAATAGCTCTTAGAAGTGATGTTGGAAATTGTTCTTAATTTGATGGAACTGGCAGAAGCACACGGGTTTTCTTGCAATGTATGGAGTGCCAACAGATTCAAACAAAAAAACACTTTAAAAAAAGGACATTTAGCTTTAATAGTATGCTTCAGATATCATGTTTCATTGTAAAAGAATAACTTAAAGCAAGAACTCCTGCATTTGTGCCACAGGAAAACTCCAACCATCACATTGCAGTACTTGATAATATAATTTCAGGCTGTAAAGCATGTTAGTTTCTAGTCCAATATCCTCAAATTTGAAATGAGTTGGCAAGTTTGTAAGAGTCATCATCCAACAGTTTCTACATTAACTGGATCATGCTAATGATGAAATGTGATGTATAGTGGCAGTTAACTGCAGCAGGAACAGCTGTGGCATTTTCATCAAAGGTTTCTGGGTGGGTTTTTTTTTTACTTGAATAAAATATTTGATTTCCAATGTGCTGTTGTCTGCCAGTTTTTTTAGGGATGGATTGGAAAACAGGTTTACAGGTTTTGCCTCTTTACCTCTGCTATGTAATAGAGTGACTTTGACACTGGATGTGTAAATCCTGACACCCACTGAGGAGGATGGGGAACAAGGCTGGAGGAATCAGGGGAAAGCAATGCCTTCCTTCAGCCTCTCAGGTTGCACCAGAGACTTAAATTCTCTGAGCCAGGAACCACTTTTCTCTCTGCAAGGCACAAGATATTCTAATGAAGATGAATAACATACATTCAGGCTCTTTCTAAGAAAAGGTGTTCTGTTGCCTCAGTTGTTTGGATATTGGGCTTCTAAATAAAATGAAAGATATGGTAGATAACTGGAAACTGGGTAAAATCACAAATAATTATTTTTCTCCCCATTATCCTCTGATTTTAATTAAGAAAACCAGTCTTTATTTCTCTTATGGAAAGAGAGAGACAGACTGTATAAGCTACATTTCTCTTATTAGGAAAACAAGTGACAGGAAACTGCAGAAGAGTTGCAATTGTGAAACATTAATAATGGCAGGATTTGAGGTCACAACTCGTGCCCACTCTCTGTGTCTGCTCCCTTGGAGACCAGACTTGTCTGCTTAAATTGGGCAAGTGTCACATAGACCAGGTTTTTGGCTGGTGGTGTCTGAACTCATCAGTTCTTACCAAGTGGGACACGGCTTTATTTATGCACTAACATGGAATTGGGAGGATGAAGCACAAGTTTAGTCAGAGAAGAAATGAAAATTGGTTGCCTACATGCCTTGAATATTAGTTACAGCTGAACAGTCTTTCCTCTTAAGGAGAAAAGTATTATTTTACAGACACCGAGTGTTCTTGTATTATCACCTTGGTATATAGTGCATGAAATATGACCCTGACCATGGGTGTAGCTGGCACTGTGAGTGCTGTAACAGTAGATGGAATGATGTTAGAGAGCTCTTTTGTGAGAGCTGAAAGTAAGAAACAAAAGGAAAAGGAAAAAACTGCAGAAGGTGGTGCCCTTCTGTCTGACTTTGGAGACCTCAGAGGTGGTGGGAAAGGTGGCACCAGGTATGAGGACATCCTATCTTCCAATGTATGGAAACAGAGCTCTAACTATGCCAAAATATGTTCAAAAGCATATTTAGTGTCTTTAACATTGAGTCTTAATGTCCAAATGCCTGAGAGAAAGGTCTGAGCTGTTTTGTCACCAACCTTATGAGGTGTTCCT
Source organism: Neopelma chrysocephalum (assembly GCF_003984885.1). NCBI lineage: Eukaryota > Metazoa > Chordata > Aves > Passeriformes > Pipridae > Neopelma > Neopelma chrysocephalum. The sequence continues at coordinate 64,695 of NW_020897828.1, read as the reverse complement.
TGGCTGGCAGGTTTGATTCAGGCTGGGCTCTGGAGCCACAGCTGCTGGATGGTGCCAGCAGAACTGGAAAACTGCAACAGCAGAACCAGAGAAACCTGAAACGTGTTCAGGTTATCATGGTTTAAAGTTGGAAATGCTGTGAAGGTCATGTTGGATCGCTGCACATGAATCTCCTAAAAGTGAAGGAGAAGGGATTCCTGTAGGGGTCCTGGCTGGCTGTACACACTGGTGTGGATGCATTTTCAGGGATTTTGGGTGCACCTTTTCTGGGAAGGATGGAGCACAGTTCAGAAATGCCCAAGCTAGCACAGACTTGGGCTATCCCTGGAAGCAGAGAAATCCATGTTATGCTGAAGCTTGTTCAGCTTGCCAGGAGTTACAGGTTCTTCTGGAGTGAATCAGCTGGAAAAGTCATGTCAAGGCCAGGTTGGATGGGGCTCTGAACAACCTGCTCTAGTGGAAGGTGTCCCTGCCTGTGGCAGGACGTTGGAACTGGATGATTTTTAAGGTCCCTTCCAACCCAAACCATTCTGTGATTCTAAGTCAGCATCTCTAGCAGGAACTGAGAGTAGGACTGCACATGAAAAGCAGTTTTTCACAGAAAATCCCTTGGCTTTGTAGAGGGTGGAGGAGACCTTAGAAGAAAATCAGGGACCTGCACAGCTTCAAAATCCCTGGGCAGAGTGTTGGAAAGCAGACAGCACCCATTGCTAACGCCTGGGGATGATTTGCATCTCCTTGTGTCCACTATGACCCACAAAATAAGCCAGCAGGTACCACTCTCCTGGGCACCTGGCTGTCCCCCTGCCCTGGGGACACTTTGTTCTCTGTGAATACAGAGGGAAAACCAGGGATTGAAGTGGTAGTTGGCAGCATTCTGACTGTAGAAGATGCATTTTTGGGGAAAGGGCTGTTGAGATCATGGTACCTCCTGAATTGGACCAAGTGTGTCATTAAGCAGATGAAGCAAAAATTAGTAGATCTGAGGACATGCTTGATTTCTTGAGGATTCTGATGATATGAGACCTTTTCCTAGTGGCACTCAGGATGTGAAGGAAGACCAGTGACCCGTGAGAATGTTTTTATCATGGCACTTCCCCACAAAATGTTTGCCTTTGGTGAATTGGTGTTCCTTATCCAGGTTTTTTCAACTGATCCATCCCTGATGGGAGCCACTATCCAAGTACTGCTGAACCTTTGCATCTCTGCTCAGAAACTTCAGCAAAGCCTCAACAGGCAGTGGGGTGAGGTTGGGTTGGTTAGATGAGTGCCCTTTTCCAGCAGGGAATGAGGGAGTTGGGCTTTGGATGTCCAAGGTGGACTTGTCTTCAAAAGGGACCAAACAAGGTGAGTGCTGATTCCATCAGGCAGATGCAACATAATCTGGTGAAGGAGAGAAGCCTCCATGAGATGAACCAGAGTTTAATGCCCAGATAAATGTGAAAGCACATTTTGAAAAGGCTGAAGTCCAGGTTTGGGAGAGTTTCAGAAGCAGGAAAATAATCCTCATAAAAATCACAAGTGTGATTTTCTCGGACTCAATAATCTCAGAGGTTTTTTCCAACCTAATTGATCCTGTGATTCACTTGAATTTTAGGAGTTTTCATTCTCTAGCTTTAATGCTGCAAGTAATGGGGTTCTGTCCTCCTTTTCTCTGGTAGGAAATATGCTTCCCTTTCAAATACACAGTATTAAATTATTCTTTATTTAAACACTGGATACTCTGGATGTTGATTCCTCAGCACATAATTTTAACACTAATGGAAGTGCTCTGAAGAACGACTTTTGTTTGAACTTAGGGACAGTTCTGGAAGGAAACCTGAATGACACAGAAATCAGTTGCCTTGAATTCCAACCATGTATTTGTAAAATGGGAGGGGAAGGGAGGCAGGAGATAAACTGCTGCAAATTAGAAGCATTAACTTGATGGGAAGGGAGGAGGAGGAAGAGAGGATGGGAAGGCAGGCAGCTTTCTGCAGATGACACGGGAGAAAAATAAGGCTTCATAGCTGCTTCACACATATCACTGCTGCAGTCAGATCTGACAGATACACACCCCTGGAAGAGAGCAAACATATTGTTGGCTTGGCACACTTTAAAATACATGTGCCAGCACACATGTGCTGCAGTTTAAGCAGGGCAGCCAAATGCCTAAGGCAGGCCAGATTGATGCCAATTTTAATTTGCCAGTCAGACTTGGCTAGTTATCACTCCTTTCCTTCAGCATATTCTGTGAGCTACTGGAGAGCACCAACACCCAGGCCAAGCTGAGTGAACCTCTCCACTCAGATTACAGCAGATCCTCTCTGTTCCACAGGGCTTTGATTCTCAGCACTGCTTTGTATTCCCTGCGTGGATCAAAAGTTTGGTGCACTTCCATCCTGGAACTGGGCTTGTGGGACGGATTTGCAGGTGATATAAATATGGGTAGCAAAGGATCTGGCGTTAATATCGTGAATTGCAGAGAGCCCAAGCTGCAAATTACCTGAATTTGAGCAACAGCTTTTGCAGTCGTGCCATGTAAGCCTTTAATAGCTGGTTTTGTCTGGCTGCAATGTGTCAGGCAGCACAGCTGGATCTACATCTGCTTCCTGCATGAAACTTCTGAGGAACTTATTTTCTGTCTAGTCATGGGATGAGATACTGTGAACTTTTCTGGAGGAGCACATTAGGATCCCCTTTTTGATGGCATTGCAGGATGGTTTGCTGTGTTCGTGTGTGAATGAGGTACAAATGTTTAGATGGGTAACATTGTTCTGCTTCGCAGGGAAGGCACAAAGTGAAGAATGGAGACTGGTACATAATGGGAAAATGAAAACAGGGAATGACTAAGGATTACTTGGATTGGAGAAGGTTTCATTGAACTTGAATTGGAAAACACAGTTCGTAGAATCACAGAATAGTTTGGGTTGGAAGGGACCTTAGGGATCATTCAGTTCCAACCCTCTGCCATGGGCAGAGAACCTTCCACTAGACCAGGTTGCTCAGAGCTCCATCCAAAACGTCTTTGAATGCTTCCAGGGATAAGGCATCCATAACTTCTCTGGGAAACCTGTTCCAGAACCTCACCACACTCACAGTAAAGAATTTCTTGCTAATATCCAATCTAACCCTACTCTTTGTCAGTCTGAAGACATTCCCCCTTGTCCTTGTAAATAGTCTCTCTCCATCTTTCTTGTTGCTCCCTCCAGGTCTGTGGAGGGAGAGTGTTTGAAACAATGAGGGGGAGCTTTTGCTGAATCTGCCTGAGCACATTTTACCTGCACTTGTTCCATGGCTGTGGCACTTCAGGAACTGTGGAACATTTGGTCTTGGGCCAGGTAACCTGGTGTGTCTGTCCTGGGGCCGGGGACCCTGAGAACAACCTGCAGCTGCTCAGTGAAAATCGCTTCCATATCTTCTCAGCTGCTGTTGGCAATGAAATGAGGAGCAGCATCCCTTCCACCGAGCAGCTGCAGCGTCCTGGGAGTTCCTCATTTGTGAAAATCCCGATTTTTTACCTTTTCTTTTTTGGACAGAGCTAGTGCCCTGACTTTTCTTCTGCTTGCTGCGTGTGAGCTTTTTTTTATTTGCTGCCCCTGATTCCTGGAGATCAAGGTGACCTTGTACATCACTCTGCCCCTTTCCCTTATATTATGTCCGGGCTGTTCCTAATCCCTCGGCTGCAGTTTCGGCTCCCGGCATCAGGAGCTTTGCTCTGATCCGCATCACCCCCCCCGCGACGAAGCAGCTCCCCCGAAGCCTCAGATTGGAAAAACGAGGGACAAATCCTCTGTGTCAAGCTCCAGCCGCCGATCCCGGGCTCCCCTGGCAGGGATGTGCCCGTGGCACAGGGCCAGGGATAACGGGTTTGCGTCATCCGCCTGTGCGGCCCCCGGGGCAGCCGGCGCTGCGCTCGCAGTCCAGTGATTCCCTGCCGCTGGAATAACCCTGGAGAAGTCCCTGTCATCCCTGTCATGCCTGCACGTGGCTGGGAGGGAGCTGCTGGGAGTCGCTCCCTGTGACCAGGCTGGCTCCGGGAGCGGAGTTAAGTGATGCATAAACATCCTCAACACTCGCTCTTGCTCTTGTCTTGAAAATCGGAGGTCTCGTCTTGAAAAATCAAATGTTTTGCCCCAAGGTGAAGGCAGAAAGTTCCTTTTTTTCCTGGTGACTCGAAGCTGCCATAATTAATACCTTTTGAAAACCTTGCTGGCCAGTTCTTAGTGCAGCCTAACAGACTGTAATAGCATCTGTTTGCCTCCAAAGTGTGTAGGGAAACAGCAAGAAAATAAGAACAGATTTATTTTAATTTTTTTAATTGTACAACTAGAAATAAAAACACGCCAACAGGGAAAAAAAAACCCCAAACCCACCAGGATTTTTGCAGTCTGGGAAGAAGCAGCCTGTTTTAATAATGATAGGCAATATGATCAGATATGAAGCAATTTGTCAGTGCAGATTTTTTGCCATGAATAATCCAAGCTGTCCCTTGAAGACAGCCTGGAACTCAATTACAGCTGGGTTTACAGCTCAGCAAATTAAATTACCCCAAACTTCAGAAGGGCTTGGAAGAATGAAATCTAAAGTAATTTTTTTTCCTACAAAACCGCCATCTACAATCAGTTATATTATGCTTAGGCAAGATCCCTGACCTCTTAATTGGCTTAGGACACTCTTCCTATCTGAAGATGCTGATATTAAAGGATAACCAAGACACTGCCTGTATCCAAATGCTTTTTCCAGGCTTTCCAGGGCTCTCTTACTCCTAATCAGTTGCTATGAACTGCCTGTATTGCCTGCACAGGTGTCAAGGCTTATAATTTAGGTTGCCTTGGTACAACTGTTTGTGGATCAGAGACATCAAGTCATCACTGAAATGATCAACAGGAACAGTTGAAACATGGATTTCTTTTTTTAGCTGGATCATTTCAATGATTGTTTTCAACACAGCTCTGCCGAAGGGTTATTTTTAACTTGAATAATTTCAGTGCTCCTATTTTCTGGGTGACCTTGCAGACAATGGTTTCCAAAGAAACGAGGCCTTGGGGATGGGAAGGTGTGGCTGGATCGGGCTGGAATGGGAAGTAGGAGTTCTAAAGGCAGGTTTCCTGCCCAATAATGCCCTTTCTGGAACTGTAATGCCAGGTCTGATGCTGCCAACAGATAAGGAATCGTAAGAGAAAAGAAGGAAGAGACCACCTTAAGAACCTCAGTCACTTTTTATTTATGCCATTGAGTTTAATCAATTATTATGTAATTGAAATATTCCTCAGGGGGTCACCTTGGAAATGGATAAAGAGAAAACAGTGTAATTAGGATCTAGGCTGTATCACCCATGTCCAAATGAGAACTGAGGTAATTTTTTGGCAAGTGGTGTGAGAAGGCTTATTCTGGAGTTGATTTTCCCCTTTTTGCCCTTTGCTAAAGAAAAACCTAACACTCAGTATAGAGAAATTCCACAGTCCCACAATGAGGTTCCAACTGCACTCATGCAAGTAATTCTGCTGAATTCAAGACAACTCCTTGTCCACGTATGAGTTAGCTCTGTAAATAAGCCATGCTGGATCAAATCCTCCATTTCCTGCATGAAAAAAAAAAAAGGGATTACTTCTCATGGCTGGCATGGTAATTAACAGGATTTGGGAAATACATTCTTGCAGCTGCTTTCAAAATTAACTTCAAAGATTCCATTAATCCCTGCCTCAGAAAAAAAAAATAAATTGTGATTACAATGTCTTCGGAGAAATAATGTTTTAATTCAAAATATGCTAATAAACTAAATATTAAGCAAGCCACTGTTTGTGCTAATTACGTTGATTACACTTGGTGTTGGTGTAAATATTCTGTTTAGAGCATAATATGGAATCTGAATACAAAATCAGCAGGTTCTCACTGTGCTGATTTATAAATTACAGCCCAGCATCGGCAAAAGTGGGGCACAGGGAAAGTTCTTTTCTGTGCTATTAGAATATTCAGACCCAGCACTGTAAGGAGGTTCCTTATCCCAGACAGAGACACTCTCTGCCTGTTTTCGTCAGATGCCTCCTCTTTTATCCTGGAAGCTGCCTCCAGCTATGGGATCCCCAGCACAGGAAGGACATGGAGCTGCTGGAGAGAGTCCAGAGGAGGCACCAAGAGGATCCCAGGGCTGGAGCAGCTCTGCTGGGAGGAAAGGCTGGGAGAGCTGGGATTGTTCAGCCTGGAGAAGAGAAGCTTTGGAGTGACCTGATTGTGGCCTTGCAGGGCCTGAAGGAGCTCCAGGAAAGATGGAGAGAGACTAATTCCAAGGGCCTGGAGTGACAGGACAAGGGGGAATGGCTTTGAATTGACAGAGAGCAGGGTTAGATGGGATATTGGGAAGAAATCCTTCCCTGTGAGGGTGGGGAGGCCCTGGCCCAGGTTGCCCAGAGAAGCTGTTAATCCCCATCCCTGGAAATGTCCAAAGCCAGGTTGGACAGGGCTTGGAGCAACCTGGTCTAGTGGAAGATGTCCCTGCCCATGGCAGGGGGGTGGGACTGGATGATCTTTAAAGTCCCTTACGCCCCAAGCCGTGCTATGATTCTAAGTGTGCTGGGTGCTGAAGCCCTGCTGGCTGTGTACACTCAGAAATGCCTGTTCTGAGAACTCACCTCAAGCCAAAAGCTCTGTCTGGACAAAAGTGAGCAAATCACACCTCTTAAACTGAGGCAAAATTCCCAATTCTGTGAGCAGCTCTGAGATTAAGTCATTCTGTGTGCCTTTTGCATAGATGTGTAAATAAAAATGTGTGTTTTACATGGGCAATGACCACACTGCAAACAAAATCATGTGTAATTCCCACAGACCTATTAATTTCTGGCAAATATTACTGTGGTTTCTAGGATGACAGTGTGCATGACCATGTGACTAAAAAAGTCCCAGAAAACCCCTGTCACTGTGCCAACTTTCAGCCACTGCAGTTTGAATCCCATCAGTTCATCTCAGCCCACCTGTGTAGTTTTAATTTATTAAAATAGCTATAGGAGAGCCTTAATAAAATTAGGGACAATCAAGAGCCAGTCAAGTAGAACACTGCTTGACCCATGAGGATAATTACAGGAATTGTCAGAGTGCCAGGGATCATTTAGCTCTGACAGCCAGGATGGGAAGATGGATTCTGGTGTTCTTGCTCCGGCAATATCCTGCTGCCCTGGCAACACGAGACAGACAGAAAACTGGCTGTGGAAAACTCTCTCAGTGTAAGGGAGGATGCAGGGAGAAGGTGAGAGGAAGCACTGAAGTAGAAGTTGATCCATATTTTTTCCCCTTTCTCTGAGGTGCCCAGAAAATGTGCTCTGTGGTTCCTTACGCTGATGTGTGAGACAGAAGTAACGGGCACATTATCAGATTTGCCCATCACTCAGACGAAATCTTGGCTGGATGTTCTGTACCTGGTGCAATTACCTTAAATGTGGGCTTTGAAGGACGCTCTCATCTCATAAATATTCAGTACCACATCCATAAAAACGTGGCAGAAGAGTGGAGGAACTTGGAGGCACAAGAGGAGCGGGGAAGGTTTATTTCTGTAGCTTCTTCTGCAGTTTTCATTGCTATATCCGACCTTCTCCCTGGGATTCTTCACTTCTGTCTGCAGATGTTCTTTAGGTGCCTGGCTGTGACTGATGTGCATGAACCTGTACGTCACAGAGTTGGTTTGGGATTTGCCATCTGTCTGCAGACCAGTTTTGAGAAGGCATAATTAGGAAAGAATGAGCGGAATGGCAGAATTTGTGCCTGCCTCTCCAGCAGTGCACTTTATCTCTACCAGCTGTTCATTTTCATGCTTTCTGATGTATAATTCCCCCCCCCCAAAAAAAAATACAGTGGTGCTAAAATTCCAGTCCCATTATTTAGAGGCCGTGAATCCTTTGCAGCTTCAGCAAATGGAAATCCTTCTGTCACAGCGACATCGTTTTTCCTGCTCTTAACAATTTCTCAAACTTTGTAATATATTTTGCCTTTTATATTTTTTTTTTTATGACCAAATTATATTTGCTGTGTTGTGGTTAAGAGTAATGGTTTTCACACTTTAAGGTGTGAAATGCTGAGTGCTGTAGTTTCAACTCATGGCATTAGAAAGAGGTTGTTAAATACAGTGAAAACAGAAATGTCCAATAAAGAAGAGTTAAATAATAGTTTTGAAATCCCGAATTCTGCTGAGTGTACCCACTCATCCCAGGTTATAGCTGCTTGGTTCTTCCTCTGCTTAAATTTTGGATCTTCATTTAGTTTCTGATGTGCAGCTTGTGTTCTTTGCTAGAGCACGAAAGAAAAGCAATTGCTGAATTCCCACTCAGGATGTCACCTCATCACATAATTGTTTTCCAGGAGCATGTATGCACAGTGTGTTGATCTACCAGCAAAGCTGATGTTTCCCTCAGTGCCCACCATGTGTTTTTTTTAAGTGAATATGTTGTCTCTCTGGGTTTCTTCAGTAGCAAATTTATACCATGGTGTCAAAAACCATGGACAATAAAGTTGGTGAAGGGTCTAGGGAGTAAGTCATGTGAGGAGGGGCTGAGGGAGCTGGGGGGGCTCAGCCTGGAGAAAAGGAGGCTCAGGGGGGACCTTCTGGCTCTGCAACCCCCTGACAGGAGGGGGAAGCCGGGGGGTGGTCGGGCTCTGCTCCCAGGGAACGAGGGACGGGAGGAGAGGGAACGGCCTCAGGCTGTGCCAGGGGAGGCTCAGGTTGGACATGAGGAGGAATTTCTTCCTGGAAAGGATGGTCAGGCCTTGGCAGGGGCTGCCCAGGGAGGTTTGGAGTCCCCAGCCCTGGAGGTGTCCAAGGAAGGCCTGGCTGTGGCACTCAGTGCTCTGGGCTGGGGGACAAGGTGGGGATGGGGCACGGGGGGGACTCGGTGATCTGGGAGATCTTTTCCAACCCTTATGATTCTATGAAAGCTCTGGATTCTTAGAACCAGGAGAGCTGAACATTGTATGCCTCCACAGAAGGTACACTGAAAAAGAGACTGTGAAGTGTGTAGTCCCACAGTTTTGTGTTTTTAAACCAGATTTCTCTAATTCCTTCTTTAGTTGTAAGAAGTGTTCCACGCTGGTGGAATGTCCTCAGAGTTTCACCTGGGGGAAATTAATAAATGCACCATGACCCTTCAGGCTGTAATGGTTAGATAATAGATGTGCTTTGGGATCTGCCTCTGCCTGTAGTTTAATGAACCTCGGCTTGGGCTTCCTTCAGTGCCTGAAAACTCTCAGTACCTTCATAGATCAACCAACACAAGTCAAGATCAATTGTAAAAATCAGTTTGTAAGAACTTTTGCTTCTTACTTTGTCTCTGGGTAGTCAGCCCTAATTGAATTAAAGGAATTGTGCAGGAAGTTGGATGGGGCTTGGAGCAACCTGGTCTAGTGGAAGGTGTCCCTGCCCAAGGCAAGGGGTCGGAACAAGATGATTTTAAGGTCCCTTCCAGCCCAAACCATTCTGTGATTCTGAGCATTTAATCCTGAAAAATAGTAGGTCGAAATTCCTGTTTATCCTGATCATTCTGCTGTGATTAGGAAGCTTTCCTTAGTTGGAAAACATGGAAAGTCCCTCAGCAGATATTTACAGTGACATTTTTATTTGCAGAAAGGTCATAAACTTCATAAATCTTTAAAATGTATTTTTCAGTACTTTTTTTCACTTCGAGGCTGAAACAGCTGAATTTGTTAATTAAAGCAGAAGGCTATGAAAAAAAAAAGAAGGTGCTTATGAAATAGTTTAGTTGGATTTGATTTATGTCTCTTACAGAGAAAGCTTTGTATGGAGAAGGGATGGTAGTTCAGAGGGAAGATTTCTTGGCACACAGTGGGCTGAGCCACAGCCATTTTTGTGCTGCACAGAACCAACATGTATTTCCTTCTGACACACATTGGGGATGGACTTGGTAGGAAAACAAAGCTTAAGAAAAGCTTGGGATACGCACAGACTTCACTGCCAGGGAGTACAGGACATCCTATAACTTCTCATGTGTCCATGTCCTGAGTCATGTCTGCGCTGGCTCCTTCTGCTGTCCACTTTGCAAAAAATTTCCACTGTTTTTATTCTCTTAATCCCGCTTTTGGATGCTTCTTCACTGCTTTCCTGGGATACAGCTCCCTGTGCCTTGTTGACCCTGCCCTGAGATGAAGCAGCAGGATGATGCTATTGCTGTTACTGCTCGTTTGTCAGAACTTTCTGGCAGCTTCATGTCCCCGATCGTGGGCTTTGCGTGGCTTCATCGTAAAGCAAACCACCCTTCTGCCCCCCAGAAATTCTGTAATCAACACCTGGCTACGATCCCTGATACTGAGGTGATAATTAAAAGCATAAATGAAAAGGTCAGGCTATTTCAAGACGAGAACAGAATGTAAGATTAAAGGCAAAAATTAGGCTCGAGGGTGCAGGAGGGGCTGGAAGATGAGTGGAGAAGCTGCTGCAGTAATTTAACATTCTTCTTGAAATGTCCTCCTGGCTGCAAATTCACTTTTGACCTCAGTTTGTATGCCTGGGGGACTAATTTAGTACAGTTTTTCATCCCACATTAACTAGTGCTGTGTATAGCGCTGAGAATTTAACAGGAAAGTGAACCTGTTCCTTTTCTTACTGGGATTTTGAGCATATGGCAGTAGTCTTTTTTACTTCCTCTGCTGACAAATTGGGACTAACTTTGATTTTTGGAGACATTTTTAATTATGTGTCTTTGGTGTTCTGTAAAACCACTGAGTTAAAAATTAATATAGCCCCAAGCAGTCATAAACTGTGTTTCCTCCTCCGCAACACGGCAACAAAACTGTTTATCCTGTTTTACTGGATAATCGTTACGGGTTTGCACTCATGTTCACTTCAGCTCTGATGTTTCTTTGATGCCTGGTGGAAAGTTTATTCAATGTTTCTGTCCTGGTGCTTGCCTTAGAAAATGCTGGGGAGTTTTAGAAGCAAGCTCTGAATGAAGGGAGCTGCTATAATGTAGGGAATGGAAATCCTCTCTTAGGAGGAAAGGCTGAGGGAGCTGGGGCTGTTCAGCCTCCAGAGCAGACACTGAGAGGGGACCTCCCCCAGGTCTGTAGGGGCTGCAGGGAGGGGGCAGAGGATGGACCAGGCTCTGCTCGGGGGGGCCCAGCAATGGCACAAGAGGAACGGGCAGGAACTGATGCCCAGGAAGTTCCACCTGGACATGAGAAAGAACTTTGCTGGGCAGTGACCCAGCACTGAACAGATCACCCAGAGAGGGTGTGGAGTCTCCTCACTGGGGATATTCCAGAACTATCTGGACACAACCCTGTGCCATGTGCTCTGGGATAACCCTGCTGGAGCAGGGAGGTGGGACCAGATGACCCCCTGTGGTCCCTTCCAACCCGACCCATCCTGTGAAGCATCAGACGCCAGAAATTGATATCATTTTTCTTGTATTTCTGTGGTTTAAATTTGATCTCTTGCATCTGAGGACAATATCATTTATACCAACTCTTGAAGGGCTTTCATCCATTGCCTTATGAAAATACCTGCAGTAACTCCCTCTCATGTTTAGTCCCCTTGTGCTCTGAAGCACACTGAAAAGCTCAGCTTTGTTCTGAGCCTGCAGTAGCATCATGAAAGGTGATGAAAGAAGAAAGAAGCTCCAGCTGCCAATAAAACCAACATCTTGAAAGTGTTTTGAAAAGTGGGTCCACTGAATGTATTGAAATGAAAGGCTAAAGGCTTTGAAGGAGGATGATCCCATTGTATGTGGCTTTTTTCCTAAGTTTCAGTGCCCTGTTAACGAGAAACTGATTCTCACTTTCAAACCCATTGCAGTCACTTGGAAGACAGCACAGGGCTTATGGATCAAAATACACGTATAACTAAGGGAAAAACTGTCAGAAGTTGGTTTGGCAGACTTTCAGGCTTCCTTCTGTAGAAGTCCAGTGGTCACCAATCAAACAAATGGCTGTAAAATACTCCAGCTGATTTCAGACTTAAAGAAAAAATACTGTGACCTCATGAATAGAAAAACCTTCATTTACCAAACCCAAGTTTTTATTCATTTTCTTTGACAATATTTCCCTCTCCCTGAGGGGAAGTCTGGAGACGAGCAATAAATGTGTGAATCCATATTCCAGCACTCCATCAATAGCAGACTGAACCTGACAGGTATAGCCAGGGGAGGAAAGAGAAGCTTTCATAAAGCTTAAGTAGCACAGCCTCAAATGCTCAGGAAATAAGACAACTTGGAAAAGCATTAAAAAATATACAGGGGAGGAAAAAGCAGTATAGTTACCTTTTTATTGAAAGGAAAATCCAGCATTTTTGGGTTTTTTTTGGGGTGGTCCTAATAAATTAACACTAAAATCTAGTTTAGAATGTTGATTGGAATTGGGATATTAACCAAAGTCATAAAGGTTAACATCCTTAGCCAAACTGATTGTTGGGTGGATTCATTGATTCCTGGCCGTTGGTAACTTATGCATTTGTCAAAGATGTTTATCCCTTCAGAATCCCTTTCTTCGATGTTATCGGTGAAGTTTTCTCTCCTGCCTCGGCTCTGAGGCTCCAGGGAGGAACAAATAATGTATTTCCATTTTTGGGGGGAGGCTGTAGCTGTGGTTGAGACTCAGAGGTGTTTTCTCTGGGGCTGCTGTGTCTCGTTGCACACGGTGAGAGATGAGGCAGAGCCAGCAGAGACAAGACAGATGCGCTGAAGCCTGTCATGGAGAAGGAGATGGGACACCACTGGAAACCATGTGCAGCTCTTGTACTCTCCTGAGGGGGTGGAAGAACTTACTTTCCCCCTTCTGTGTCAGAGCTAAGGACACATGAAGGTTTAGTGTGTACCTCGTGATCAGCTCCGTACACAAAAAGTACCTTGAAAATACCACTGCTTTGGAAGATGAAGGGCAGAAACCAGAGCAGAAGAGAAGGTTTTAACCAGATAAATATATATATATATACACTTCAGATAAATCTGTCTGTATGAATTTTCATTAGAGAATAGACATTGTCCATATCTTGGTACAAAGCATTTGGTTTGCAGTGCTGCTGTAGCTGTTTAACTTCCCTCATGCAGGAGGGTGCTCTGCCTCTGATGGCTGAATGCAGCTGGATTTACTCACTGACTTTAATACTCCTGGATTTTTACATGTAAAACCCCAGAGGACGATTTCTTTAAACAAATATGAATAATTTTGCATGAGAAATGTAAGTTTTGCCATATTTGCCAAAGTACCTTAGGATGCTAAAGTGCCTGCGAGGTGTTTTCTAGGGGACACAGAATAATTTTCACAGAGTGACCATTCCTAAGCTGGGAAGTTCCCTGGCAGTGTAACCACACTAGTCCAGCCCTGCCACTGTGAATATTTGGACTGCAGTGGTGTTGGTGACTTAAGTCAGTTGGTTTCATGGAAAGTCAGGAGACTGTTCCTAGGACAGAGTGAGCTGAAGTGGGAAGTTCCATCTTCTCCTGTGGCCAAAGCAGAAAATGGATCTCTTAAGGAAGGAGATTCTCCTTTGTTGCTGATGTATTTACAGGAACATTCTTATTTTTTTTTATGGTATTGGCCAAATTAACTTCTGGTTGGGCTTTGGCATTTAGAATTTTCTCCCTGCAAAACCTCACAGCATCCCTGTAATCCTCCTGAGCCATGGACAGGGAGGCACAGCAGGGAGCTGAGGAGATGAGATGATGGGCTGTAACTCAAACCCTTGCACTTCTGGAAACTTCATTGCACACATCCCATCGTTAACGTGGGATAATTATATCCAGAGGCACACAGTGATGCAGCTGTACCTAAATCAGAGAATATAAATCCTTTGTTAGGTTGGAAAAGACCTCCAAGACCATCAAGTCCAACCTTATAGTATTAAACATTCTTGTTCTGATTGGTCGTGTTTAAAGCAACATTTTCTGAGAGTGAATGACCATCCAACATAAATAGGAGAAATCCAGGTGTAACTTCCAGTAATTCCAAGGGGAAAATGCATGTTCAAAGTGTGTTCTAACCACTTGTTTTGTTGTTGTTTTTTTTTCCCCCCTGACAGAGACAAGGAACCGGAGCTACAAATGGAAAAGACAAGACATCTGGTGAGAATGGTAAGGGAAGACTTTATTTCTTGATGGAGAATATTGAGTAAAATTGAGCCAAAATATTCGATAGGTGTCTGGTAGCAAAAGGCTTTGGTTTCATATCTTATCTTTTGATCATTTTTTAAAAACTGGAAGGGCTTCAGTGGGTTTGTTTTCTTTCTGTTTGTGTGTTTGAATCCTTCACTAAAGCAGAGACCTGATCCTGAGCACGTACTGTGGTAAACCAAAGGACTCCATAGAAGTCAGAACAGATAAAAATGAGGCTAAAACAAGATTAGGTACGTGGGAAAAGGACACCAAGGTGGGAAAAGGACACAGGGAGATGAGGTTAAGTATTATGAGCAGCTTCTCTGTGAATGGGGAAGGTGAAGTGAAATAATCTGGTTACAAGGGACTTGCTCATGAACATAATTTCTGTGGTCTGATTCATCCCCCCCGATTTTAGTCCCATAACTAAGATACCAAAGTTAGAAGCCACTTGTGTAGAGTGTTGCCAGAGAGAGGCTGTGGATGGAGTGGCTCACATGGAAGGACCAGATGGCAAACAGGCTCTGAACTTCAGCACTTGTCAGCAGTGAATCTGGACTTGTACCCACTGCTCTAAGGGGGTGACTCATTGGGTTTTTTCAGACTTTAACAAAGGAGCTGGAAGAAACCAATTTCAACCCTTTAAGTGGCACAAACAATTCTAATTGGGAAATGTTGATTTTTCCCCTCCACCCCCCCCCAGAAAAATGCAAAACTGAATTTTCAGGGAAAACAGTAATTGGTTTTGGGGGTTTATTTTAGCTGAAATCTCATTTTATTTCCTATAGGAACAGAAGTGCTTTACATACAAATGACAAAATTATCAAAATCCAGTTATCATTTTTCAAAGGAAAACAGTTTGATCAGTTTTATTATATACCCAGCTGAAAATGAGGCAGCATCAGTTGGAAGATATTCACGAATAGGATGAGGATTGGACTATTCAAATATTCTCTCTGCTTCTGTTTGCTCATCCAGTTCTAATTAAAAGGATGTGTTCTGGTGTCCCATCTACTGAAAAGCAGGAAGAATCCTCTGAAAAGCCCAGGGTTTTCCAAATGGGTTATTTGAGCAATTATTTGGGATATGCATTTTGGCCTTTAAGTGTTGGTCTAAACAGAAATTTTTTGGCCTTTTGAGACAACACATCCTAAAGCATTAAGAGCCTCCTTTATGGATAGTTTTCCTATTGCAGGGAGGTGACTTTCCCGTAAGGGCTGTTTGCATAATGTTACAGTAAATGAAATCCGTGGATGATGTTCCCAGTATGATAAAACACAATTTGGAGTGGAAATAAAAAAATAAAAAAATATATATATTTTGGCTTGTTATAGCGTCTTGAATTAGTGGGAACAAATGTACCCTGACAGCAAAGCAATTTGCATTCTCAAGTTAATAGGAAAGGAAAGCAAGCAAAATTATGTCAGCCATTGGGGCAGCTTTGGAAGCCTGTTTTTCTCTTTACTGTTTGAGCACATTATGAACTGGGCTCATTTGCCTTGAGTTTCTTCCCAAACAGAAAATTTCTTCACAAATAAAATGGTCCTGTTGTCAGGTTTAGCTTAGATTTACTGATCCTGCAGCCTCTTTAAAAGCAAATTCTTTTTTCCTCAACGGGGATTTTGACTGAGCAGGGGCTGTGTCATTAATTCACAAATATATATGATTCTGGTTGTAGCATAATTTTTTGTATAATATAGAGGCAGATGCACAGTTAATCTTGGGCAAATAGATACCAATTATTTTTTGTAATGAAATTATAACAGAAAAACTGTCACCTACATAAAATACAGGAGCAGCAGGGGAGATGGAATAGATTCCTCTGATCTCCTCAACCCACATGCTTGCATAAAAATAAAGCAGAGTCAGAACTTTGAACCTGAGATTGAATTCTAAATCAAAGAAGCAGAAATGTATAACTCTTTGTCCTCATTAGCTCTGTGTAGTTAGAACTCAAGCAGACATGATTTATTCCTCTGAAAATCGGGGTGTGCTGTAAACCTTCATACACAATATAAAATCCTTTTTTTTACATGTTTTTTGGCCAGAAGTCTGCAATATGTCCACGTCTTAGATGTTATTAGCATCTTCTTTGAGTGTTTGTTTCCCTGTCAGAAGGAAACTTTCCCTCTTGTTTCCCTCTTGTTGACAAGGGGGGAGGGTGGAGAAACAAAAAAACCCTTTCATCTTATTGAAAAGAAAGAAAAAGGAAAAAAGTCATGCTACGACAATGTTTGCAAAGGCAAATTAGTCTGGTTGCTGTCCTTGCTCTTGTTTACAGATCACGAAAAGCTGCTGAAAACTGGCCCAAACAACAAATAAAGATGCTTGGCTGTTCTCAGAGTTTGATTCACACGGTGAGACACCGCTGTGGGTCAAGCTTTGTTCGTGCATTGCAGCAGAAAATGAATTTTGGGTCTGCCTCTTGGCTAGGTTGAACTGAAGAAACTAAAACTAATGACCATGGTAATCAGCATTGTCCCTCTTTGAAGACGTGTCTGGCCCTGCTGTCACTGTGCAGCACCCAGGGAAATTCAGTCTCTGAAGGTTCCTTTTATAGCAGTGATAGTTTTGATGGACAGGAATGCATGTTCTTGTTTGACCTTCGTTAGGCAGCAACAGGATATCCTTAATTGTGTTCAGTTCCTCCCCCCACAGCAGCAATGGTTGCTCTCAGCAAACCTCCCTTCCAGCAGAAGGAGCTGCGCTGCTGCATCCACACAGGGTGGGTCAGGATGGAAGGGACCACAGTGGGGTCATCTGGTCCCACCTCCCTGCTCCAGCAGGGTCATCCCAGAGCACATGGCACAGGATTGTGTCCAGATAGTTCTGGAATATCCCCAGTGAGGAGACTCCACACCTTCTCTGGACAATCTGTTCAGTGCTGGGTCACTGCACAGCAAAGAAGTTCTTCCTCCTGTCCAGGTGGAACTTCCTGGGCATCAGTTCCTGCCCGTTCCTCTTGTGCCATTGCTGGGCCCCCCCGAGCAGAGCCTGGTCCATCCTCTGCCCCCTCCCTGCAGCCCCTACAGACCTGGGGGAGGTCCCCTCTCAGTGTCTGCTCTGGAGGCTGAACAGCCCCAGCTCCCTCAGCCTTTCCTGCTCCCAGAGATGCTCCATCCCTTCAGCATCTCCGCAGGAGAATCATCTTCCAGCAGCTCCATGTCCCTGCTCTGCTGAGGAGCCCGAGCTGGACCCAGCACTGCAGATGTGCCTCCCAGGGCTGGGCAGAGGGGCAGGATCACCTCCCTGACCTGTTGGGAACGCTCTTCCTGATGCATCCCAGAATCCCACTGGCCTCCTTGGCCCCCAGGACACACTGCTGCCTCAGGAACAGCTTTTTGTCCACCAAGTCCTTCTCCACAGAGCTGCTCCCCCAGCCTGTGCTGGTGCCTGGGGTGGTTCTTCCCCAGGTGCAAGACTCTGCATTTGCTGTTGTTTGAATTTCAGAGAGTTCTTCCCTGCCCATCTCTCCAGCCTGTCAGCGTCCTCCTGAAGGGCTGCACAGTTCCCTGGGGTATTGGCCACCCCTCCACCTTTGTGTCACCAGTGAACTTGCTGAGGAGGCACCTGCCCCTTCATCCAAGCCATTGACGAACAAGTTAAACAATTCTGAGCCTGGTATTGAACTTTGGGAACACCACTAGTGACAGGCCTCCAACCTGACCTTGTGCCACTGGTTACAACCCTCTGGGATCTGCTCTTCAGCCAGTTCTCATTCCACCTCACTGCCCACTCATCCAGCCCTCACTTCCCGGGTCAGCCTACAAGGATGTCGTGAGAGACAGTGTTGAAAGCCTTGCTGAAGTTGAGGTAGATAATGTCCACTGCTCTCCCCTCATCCACCCAGGAGTTGTTTCATCAAAGGGAATCAGGTTGGCCAGGCATGATTTACCTTTAGTGAATCCATGCTGACGAGTCCTGATCCCCATCTTTTCATCCATGTGAGATATATTCCTATAAAACACACCAGCATATCTTCTGGGGTTTTATGCAGCAACAAGCCTGGTAGTTCTTGAAAGTGTATCAGTATTATAAATACTGCAAAATCACTCGTGTTCGAGTAGCTTCTACTCACATTAAGGGTTTTGCTGTCAATCTTTAATGGCCTTACTGGATGATGGTCAAGTCCTAGATGACATTTGTCAATCTTGATCTTTTAAACAAGTTGTAGTTTTTCCCTTTACGGGTTATGATCAAAGTCAGATGGTGATTCATGTTGCATTATGATGTGCTCTCATGGTGCATCCGTGGCTGGTGAAGTGCATGGAGGAGTTTCTGGTGCATCAGTGGGCACTGTGTAATGCTGAGTAGCATTTCCATCCAAAACATCCTCTACTGCTGTCAGGATAGTGTATGTAATTTAATTTTGTCGTTAGAGTGGGAAGAACAAAAGTATTATTTGGAGTAAATCACATAAACTAGTTTTCCTGGGTGAAAACTGATCAAAGGACTGTTTTTAAAGCAACACCACCCTAATAATGTAATTATTACACGCAGCAATACCCTGTGTACAGAAGCACCTGCATAAAAACAACATGTACACAGGAGCCATATAACTGTAGCTGCCATAACCCCTTTGGGTCTTGAAGGATCTCAGTCTACCTGAAACCCAGGAGCTATTTATTTGTGAATACCACTGCAAACTTCACTTCTAAGCTCTACGATATAAAGCTGTTCTCTGTGGTAGAAAATCCAAGGGGAAAAGAGCAGTGCTATCCCCATGCACCTCAGTGTGGGACAAGAAGCTGTAATTTCCTTTTTTGCTCACCTGGTTTGATTAGCTGGGACAGTCATGTTTGCAGATGCATCCTAGATGAAAACAGAATGTTCCTCCCTTACTATTCTTACTACCTCGGCAATGTCACCGAGTTCCTTTGTAGGTTAACACTTGTCACTTCTTGTTCTGTTTCACATTGCCCTGTGTTTGTTTTTTTTTTCAATGTAATTTGCAAGCTGCTATCATACAATCTACTCTTTAATAGCCCAGCACAACTGCCAGAGAAACAATTGCATCAGAACCAATTATTTCCATCTTCGGATTTAGAATCGCTCTTTCTCCTATTAATAGATCTCGCTCTTTCTTCTGCAAGCACACAGAGCTCGTGGTTATTAATTGGCATCTGTTAATAATTTTCTTGGAATATCAGATTTTATCGTTCAGTAACGTGGATATTTATAATAACAAAATATGGGTTTTCATGGGATGAATTCTGTAACTTCCTGGCTCTGAGTGAAATGAAAATTGTAGATGTCATGGTGGATCAGGCCAATCATGGCATGATTTCAGTTGTTACTGGTAAGGTGAATCCCTTCTTTTCAGTTTCTCCTCATTCCCAAGCACTTGTCAGTGTATAAGCTCTGCTTTGGGCCACCTAGAAAACTACAAATGAATAAATACTCTTCATTTTATCCTCTCCATGGGATGCCTCTACATAAGGATAAAGACACAATGAAGTTAATAAAGTAAATTCTTATATGCTACAGCTAAAATGGAGTCATCTAAACTCACTTCAACCCAAATGCTTGTAGAAAACACGGTAAAGAATTGTAAAACAGTGGGGGAAGAAAGAGATCTCTCTAGTAATCTTTCTTGGTAGAGGGATATGCATCTTTAAATATTATCAGCATTCTATTCACCCATTTCCTCTACTCAAGAAATTCAGGAAATTCTGCTCTTTGTTCAGAGTGCACTCAGGAATAAAAAACCCTTTCCAGGTCCGACAGAGTAAATAATCATCTTCCTAGTTATTTATGTAGAGTGCTTTGCTTAATAGAGCTTCAGTTCCTGGCTAGAGGCCAGGATCATTATTGTAGGATGGCTTAATATAAATATCTGTTTAGGAACTCAAAATTAATTTTCCACTAATACTCTCCAATGACTGCATAAAAAATGTGCTGTTTTTGGGAACAGCCCTACAAATAAACTTACTTGTGGAAAAAAAAGAGGGAGGGAACACATGAGGGAAATTTGTATAAATATTCAGAGGATCTCATGGAACATGGTTTGCTGTGTCTTCCAGGGTCTAGAGGTCACATTCCTTAGTCACAGGAGGGGACAGTGCCTGAGCTGCAGCGTTGCAATGCCCGTGCATTTTGTCTTTCCCACAAAACACTGCTTGTGTGGCAAAAGATGAACTGGGTTTTGCAAGCAGTGCTGAATCAATGTAAAAAAAACCCCAACATTTTCAGACTGCTCCTCTCTAATATTTCGTCCCCACAGCACTAATGAGAAGTTACAATGAGAAGTTACAATTATATGAAGATAATTAATTAATACTGAGTTTCCCTGGGTGTTAGGTTGAGTGTTGGGAGGAAAATTACCTTGCATTGTCTCTTTTCACTGGGATGTTCTAAAATTCCCTCATCCCTTAAAAGTGGTGCTTCCTGGAATATGATCTCTGCCAGTAATGCAGCCTCTCTTCTCCTTCTCTCAGTCTCTATCCAAAGCCAAACTCTATCCTATCTCACACAAATCTAGCTGGCACCAGTGGGAATTTGGGAAAGTGAGATGAGAATGGTTTGTTGTACCTCACCCCACATCTCTTAAAATAGAAAATCTGTGTCTCAGCAACATTCCTAGACGTGTGTGCAACCACCAGAGAACACACCACCTTCACAAAGCCTCAGTGCAAAAGTGTTTGAACCCTCAGCAGAGTTACATAAGTTGTATTTGGTCGTGTACAGATCACTCAGGCTCAGGGAAAGGTGTAAAAGCCCTGTGAGAACTCAACACCGTGATGTGTAGCTGAGAGTGGAGAAAAATTCACCAAGTGATCAATTCTAGACAAATCCCATCCCAAGGCATGGCAAAAACACTGCAGGAAAACTTATCTGCTTTTATTTTAGGCACTTGCCCGGGCACAGCTACACAGAAAGTTTAGCCAGAACCAAACCAAATATGTCTCAGGTCCTCTCCTAGTGTGTGTCTCTCCCCTTTCCCAGGCTGGTGTGTTTATCCAGGAGCTGCCCATCCATCCCTGCAGGCAGCCAGCACGTCTCAGCTGAAGGCAGACTGAGTCTTTAATAACAAGGCTCTTGGATTGTTCACAGATCTTCCCTAGGGAGGATGCTGAGAGGAAGAGAAGGGAAATATCCATGAACTTCATTTCCTCTCCGAGGTGAATTTCCATTTCTGGAGGCCAGGGATGAGCAGGAGATAACATAGACACCTTCTTCACTGGGACTTCACCTGTCCCCACGTGTCTGTTCACATGCAGTGACCAACTGATTAAACCCTGTGGTGGGGTTTAATCAATGTAACTCATCTAAACTAAAGTAATATTTCTAAGAGAGCAGATATTGTTCTTATTCTTTCTGTTATCTGACAAGTTGGCTTTGATACTGTGCATTACAGCTGCACTTCGTCTGCTGATGAGAAGCTTTCGTGTATAAATGTTTAGGCAGAAGAATATTTAAAAAAAATTAAAGCATTGTGTTAAAAGCTTCATCAATTAATAGCAGCGCTCATGTAGTCTGGCCTGTGCCCTGTCTTTGGAATTCCCCACAAGTTTTCATTTTGTGTATCATTTATAGCTACTCTCATGACTCCCAAATAAGTCCATCTTCCCACACAAAGACTACAGCACTATGCACATGAAGGGTGTCTGTCTGCATGTTGGTATATAATGTTAATTATGCAGCTTTTTTCTTGCATGTTTTGTTTTGTTTTGTTTTTTTATTTCCTGGGGCTGCACTGGAGAGGAAAAGAATGGTTTCCTATCTCATGAAAGTAGCAGGAAAGAAAATTAAATGCAGAAGTCCCACAAGGGAAAAAAAAACAAACCATAGCAGAACAGCACAACCACAGCAGAACAATTTCAGCTTTTTAAACTTGCTTTTTAAGGACTTAAAAATAGGAAATTCTTTCAAAATATATTTATCCCCCCCTTTTTTTCCCTGTAGAGGAAAAAGTCCTATCTGGCTGGCACCTTTGAGATGGAAAATCCTCACACTTAACACTCCTCCTACACTGTCTAGGTACTTATATGGTCCTTACCACCGTAGTAACTGAGTGTCTTCCAAGTATTTAAAAATAGAGATAACAATAACAATTCTTGCCCCCGGTTCATCTCTTTCTTTCCAGCTTGCTACAGGAATAACTTGATTAATTTATGGGATCTTTGTTTTGGACACAGTGCCTGCAATACATCTTGGGAACCTTGTGTGCCTGTTTACAGGGGATGGGCTCAAACTGGGTGCACCCAGAAATTGGGCTGCATTTCTAGAATGTGAGACATGAACACGTGTATAAAATTATATTATATACTTATATGTGGTCACTCACTATCTACTCCTTTGCAGGAGGTAGAAATTAGTAGAACTGCAGCATTCCTGCAGTATTGAGATTAGAAGCAGCCCAAGGAAATCATCATGAATTATTCTAATTTGTGACTTAGTTCCAGTGGTTAATAGAGAATCCCGGCTCTGTTGGTTTGGGGGGTGCTAATAACCCCCACAAACACATCTGGAACCTTTTTATACTGTCAGGAAAACCTGGTTCAGGAAGAAGATGGAGGAGCAGTGGAATTGCCTGAAAAAAAGGGGTGTCAATGTGCTCCTTTGTCCTTGTTTTTTTCCATATTTGCACTGACTGAAGGTGGGGGTCACTCTTCTCCCAGGCAACCAGCAACAAGGGGACAAGGGGAAACGGCCTCAAGTTGTGCCAGGGGAGGGTCAGGCTGGACAGGAGGAGGAATTTGTTGCTGGAAAGGGTGGTGAGGCATTGGCAGGGGCTGCCCAGGGAGGTTTGGAGCCCCCATCCCTGGAGGTGTCCAAGGAAGGCCTGGCTGTGGCACTCAGTGCTCTGGGCTGGGGGACAAGGTGGGCATCAGGCACAGGGTGGGCTCGATGATCTCAGAGGTCTTTTCCAAAACTCAGTGGCCTGTTCCACTCTTTGTTTGGCCTTTCTGACTCTTGGTTTCCACCCTTAGCTGGCAGCCACTCCCTACTTCCCTGCTGGGTAAGATTTTGTTTCAGTTTTGTCCTTTCAAACAACAGCAGAGTGACTTGGATCCAGCTCCCTGCAGTTCCTGCTGCACTGGACCCCTGGCACTTAGGAGCTGCCTAATTCAGTGGGCATTTGAGCACCTGAAAGGTGGCAATAGCCCTGCTCCTTTCTGAGAAACTGGCTGTAAATTTAGCCTAGGTCATCAGAAAAAAACCCCAATTCAGCGATTAGAAATTAAGAAAAAAATTAAATTAAGAAAAAAGCAAATAAAGCTTTGGTGATGCTGGTGGGTTTTTTGCCTTTTGGATGACTCACAAACACGCTGGAGTTCCCGTCAAGTGTTAATGAGGAAAGACAGCGCTGAAATTACGCCTTTGACAAGTGCCATATTTCTTTTGGAAATCAGTCTGTAATTATCAGTGTGCTGCCTGACTGTGCACCAGGGGAGAGGGAGCCCTATTTCCATGGCTGGCACGGAGCTGACACGCGCTGGCTGCCTTCCACAAATGTGCAGGGATTGGAAAACCTGCTGCCATCAATACTCCTGGGAGGAGCAATTCAGCTCTGCTTTGGTGCTGGTAGCAACCCAGAGGAAGGACACAGGATCAAGCCAGTCCTTAGATAACCCTGGTAAAACCCTATAAAGTTACCTCTGAAGTTAATCTGCCCCCACGTCAGCAAGGATGGTTGGGGCTGTTGAGTCAATGGCATATATATAAGCTGGAGTATTTATATTGGAATTTCACGGAGCTGGACTGATTTCAACAAGTTGGAGATCAATTTATACGTGTTCCCAGACACCAGCAACAAATGATTAAAAGGCTACAAGAGGTGGATATGGCTGAGCAGCATGTTTTTGTTAATTTAGTGGAAGTGAAAAATGAAAGAGGAACACAATCAATGCACAACAGTGGTTACCAGGATTTACTGTTGTGGAAACATCACTTTTCTTTTGACTGCACACATGATCTGCTTTACTTCACACCACAGGCTTTTGCTTTGTTCTGGTGGTTTAGTTTTCCAGAAAGCTTGGATCTGTAAATGGAATGAAAATACTTCTCTACTTAAGAGTTCCTCGTCTGTTGGTGATTTGCTAAATGATTAATCATTTTTTTTTCTGAAGGTTTTTAAGACTTTAATTTGCAGCACACAGCTGCCTTCGTGCACTTAGCTCCGTGCTCCAAAATTAGCTTGTAATTTGGTGTTATCAAGCTCCCTTGTGTGAGCAGGCACCAGAATTTAGAGCAGCAGGAGTGTTACAGACATGATGGAAATGTGGTCCCTCGCTGAACAAGTGACCAGAACAAAAGGCAGTTAAGGCTGGAGGAAGGAATTAGATGGTGCAGCAGGAACCAGCACAGCACTTCACCTTCAGTCCTGGTGCTTAGAGTGGATTCCTGGATCTTAAAATGCTTTGGTAGCTTGTGCAAGGGAAGAGAAGGGTGTCTCAAAGTCAGCCCACGTGTGTCTTGGGTTCTTATGCTGAGAGGGAGCTCCTAATAATATTAATAATAATAATATTAAACTCTGTCCCTCTCTACAGTTTAGGGGTGAAATTCTTCTTGCCTGGCTCTATGGGTGTGAGAGACCTGTGTGAGAGACATAAAGATCTGTTTGTTGTCAACAGAAAAATGTGGGTTTTTTGTGACATGAGCTTCTCTGGAGAGCCTGGTGTTTGTAGATCTTAATCCGATTTAGGCTTCTAATTTGCTCAGCTCTGTGAAGGCTGAGGAATTTGTGGGTGATACTAAAATTAATAAATAATAAAAATAAAATATAGTAAAAAGAATAATAAAAATAAAAATACTTCTATCTAGATTGCTATCTCTGGAGTTAAGTGGATGCTCAACAAGGTTTTCCAGAATGTCAGTTTTGGACCTGGTCATTTAATTTCTCCTTAAATCTATCTCAAACAACTCCATCCTTATTTAGATTTGGCTGATCCTCAGACCTCGTGCCAGCTCTCACAGCCATTTTCTCTGTAGAAGTATGGATTTGGAAACATCCAAATGTTTTCTGGCTTGAGGTCTTTGTTATCTGGGATGCTGGATCTGATGGAAACATTTGCTTTAGCCAAGCACATTTGGTGTTGGTTCAGTTTTCCCCCAGCCCACAGTGAGTTACGAATAGGAAGGACTGAGAAAAATATTTTCCAAGGAAGAATTCTGAAGGAAAGAAGAAAGAGGGATAGCACCAGATATGGAAAAGGCATTTCAAGAGTCACAGCAGAAAATAGGGCAGGGTGCTCTGGGAGCTCCTGGGAGATGATGTGGGAAGTCCAGAGACTGGAACTCAGCGCTCAGCACTTCTACAGGGTCTCCCAGTAACAATATTTAATCACAGTTGATGAATGAGTGCTCTGACTGTATTTTGAGTATCTCATCTTTCATTCTAATTTATACCTAAAAACCCCCGAGACTGCTGGTTGACTCTAGGTGGAGAAAGCATTAATTATTTCTTAGGTTTTTAGTGAAACACTGGCACTCCACAGTGACCAATTTATTACTCCTCTAAAAGCTGCCAATAAAAAAAATGGACATGTACAAATATATTCATTAGCACAAACTAATTAAGATCCAGGCTAATTGCCAGAATCACGATACATTACTGCGGGATTTTGGAACTCATTATGTGTCTGTGCTAATCCAACAGTGGCTCTGCAGTTTCTAATCTAAGTTACAGATCTGCTGATAGACACCTAAAAGTTGGCTTATGGTCCCTGTGGACACTGCAGAGAGTTTATGACCCAGGTTTCTCTCAGGAAGCAGGAATTAGCTGTGGAGAAAACTCTGGGCTGGGTTCTCTGTTGTGTGTTACAGCTGAACAGAGGGGTAGGGGTGGAGAGATTAATTAGCATGAAGATAAGTTTACTCCCCTGGCCTCAGACTGATTTCAGACTTGAATGTAGGTTATCAGGTGTGGTACCTTTGAGGAAAACACATGTAATTCCAGACCTCCAGTTATATTTGGGCCCCATCCTGGGGAATGGTGGAGCACATATCATAGAATCATAGAATCAGAGAATCACAGAATCAAATGGATTGGAAAAGACCTCTGAGATCATCAAGTCCAACCCTTGATCCAACCCCACCGTGGTTCCCAGCCCATGGCACTGATGCCACATCCAGTCTCATCTTAAAAACTTCCAGGGACGGAGAATCCACCCCCTCCCTGGGCAGCCCATTCCAGTGGCTGATTACTCTCTCTGTAAAAAATTTCCTCCTAATATCCAACCTATATATTCCCATCCTGGCTTACACATGTTCGTACAGCACAGATGAGGATCAGATAACCTCCTTGGCACCTCAGATAACCAGGGGGCAGAACCCACCCAGGGAAGGACATCTAGGCAGGGCTGAGGCAGCTGGATCCAAGGCTGTTTGGTGTCCTGAAGCAGCCACCTCTTGGTCTGGTAGCAGAACAAACTAATTCCCAGCAGACAGTGTGTGTTGTGATCTCACCTAATGGTGTTCAGAAAGCAGACAGCTGGATTTTTCACCAGCAGAAATTTCTTGGTGACCTTTCCAATGAATCTTCGTAACTAAACTCCGTGTCTCTCCTGTGAGCTCTGCCTCTGGGAGGCAATGACATGTGCTTGCCTAGGAGAAGCTGGGGGAAAAAAAACATTCCTGGCTTTTATTTTTTTTTCCTAAAGCCAAGAAGGTAAGGAGACAAATAGAAGATGTGTAGTTTTGGACCTTTCTGTCACAGGGTGATGGATGCTGTCAGCAGAGGGCACAGAGGGCTTTGCCAGTCAGTCATGAGTCACCACTCTGTCCATCAGCACCACTTTGTCTCTCCTCAGACAAACTCAAGCCTTTGCCTTATAAATTCCTTTCTCTGTCAAATTAAAGAGAAAGAAATGGCTTTGCCAGACTCCAGTGGAAAGAAAACGTGGAGAGAAATGATCCATGAACAATCCTGTGGCCTGTGCCCAGTGGGAGCAGGTGCAGGACTTGGAGCTGTTCTGCCCAGGTGTGGGAGGTTTTGGTGGGCTTTGCAGTGGCTGTTGCACCTCTCTGGAACCGTTCCCCGTGCCAGGGAAAAGTGGCACAACTGCTGTTCAAGTATTTATGGGTTTTAAATGAGGGACCACGGAAATACAAAGCAAAAGGCTAAGTCATGAGATGGGAGTCCTCTGGAGGTCTCTCAGCTGAAAAATCCCGTTCCATTATGGAAGAACATCAAAAAGAAAATGGAATTTTTGGCAATTTCCCCCCATTCCTCCCATCCCACAGGCAAATTTGGTGAACAACACAGTCTGGAGGCTGTTCTCAGACGCAGCAGAATTAGTGCAGGTTTTTGGTCTCTCTTCATCATCTTAAGAAGATTACTGCAGCCAACATTAGCATTTTGCTATTACATGGTGGACTGGCTGAGGTCCAGAGTGAGTTGGAATTAGAATACTTATTTTTTTCCTTCTATTAATTCTTTATCTTTTTGCAGTAGAGTATGATGCATGCAAAAAAAGCCAGTGAAGAAAGCTGCATCGAGGGATACTGGTGTTTCTTTGTTGTTTCTCCCCATATACCTGTTTGTGTGAGCTTATAATTCCAACTCAGTTTGCTTCTAAATTTTGGGTTTTAATGAACCTAAATGTGAGCACATCCACAACTGCCATTATTTTTGGAGTGGGTGCTATGCAAGATCACTAAGAAGTTATTGTTTTCCTCTCCAAAATTATAAATAGATTCAAATTTACTTGAAACTTGGCATGGAAAGGTTTTATAACTCCCATAAATCTGGCCCTTGTTTCAGGCTTCCCACAACTCTTTGGACATTACAGTAATTTTCTGTGGCTGTAAGTAGTTTTCTGCAGGATTATGTGGTATATGAAACATATTTGGGGGCAAATTTCTTGATTGAACTTGCAGAATAGAAACCAACATCTAATTAACCCTGAGCTGAGATAGAGAGCAGCTGTTTTTATTCTGCTGCGTTGTGAGGTCTCTGGCCAAGCAGCAAAAAAGGCTGAGTAAAGCCTTGACTTCGGTTTATCAGAACTTAAAATATCAGTTGACTTTATAATTGTTTTATAAAATTATAATATTTATATTGTTTTATAAATTTATAATAATTGTTGAGATAGGGAGTGATCCAGCCCAGAGCTGCCAGAAACCTTTGCTGGTGTCAGGGATACCTTTTGTTGTTGGAAGTGATGCTGTCTGGATGTGACAAAACACTTGATAAGCTCGACCAAGCGTGCCAGGAAAAAACAAAACTCAATGTAGACTTTCAATTCAGGCAGTTCAAAAAAACCCCAGGGTGTTCTGCTCCCCCAAGTGACTTGTTTCAGGAGAAAGCCTGTTTTTGTTTTTTTTTAGTTAAAAAAACCCCAAATGTTCTGTTTTTTGCTGGTCAGAAGAGGTTGCACAGATTGAGGTAAGCAGCAGAAAACACTGAGATCACCACAGCTATTCTGGCAGTGATTCCTTACTTTCTTCCCTATCTTCATAAAAAGAGGTTTTTCTTTCATCTTTTCTGCAAGGAAGTTCTTCTCTGTGTTGCTTTCTCACAGTCTCCCACATGCTGTGTTTCCACCTTGCTCCTCTTTCTTTCTCCCTCCCCAGAGAATCCTGTGTTGCTTCAGCCCAGCCAGGTCAAGTGCTACTTTTCCCTCCTCCTATTTTCCCAGGCAAAGTTTGATCTGGGCCTTTAATAAAAAGTATACTTTATTTATATATTTATATTTATTCACCCAAAGACGGTTCCTGACTAAGGCTCTAATTTGGAGTCACGGTTGACCCTCACCCAAAGTCTCTCATTTCTCTCCAGTCTCACAAAACATTTACTGTTTCCCAGATTAGATTTAAGCAAGAGACAGCTGAGTAGGCAGCAAAGAAACACCTGGAAGAAGAGAAACACATTTAAGGGAGAGAAAAAGCAGTTTTTAATGTAATGGAGTTGGAAAAAAGAAGGATTTTGTTTGTTCTCTCTCCGTCCTATGAGCTTGGAAGGAAGGAGTAAACACTGGGGTTACTGAGCTAAAGAAATGAATATTTAATTCATTCTGTTTGCATTCAGATCTAAAATTGGAGCAATAAAGACAATTAGGTGGGTTTTAATGCAACAGGGACCAGTTCTGGGGTGTGCTGTACCCTCTGCTCTCTGCCTGTGCCCGCACTTGAGGTGGCAGCGAGGGATTCAAGTCACAGCTTAAGCCCTTCCTTGCACTAACCCAGCTTGTGTTTCCTGATGCAGAGAAAACACATGAAGCGTTTTGTCCTTCTTCTGGATGCCTTGTGAGCTTGTGAGGCTTTGTAATCCTCAGAAATAGGGCGAGGCAAAATGAATCTGTATAGATCAGAGAATGGGCTGGAGGAACGACCTGAGGTCGGTCAGCCGTGTGTAGCAGAGTTAAGTGGTGGAGAAATCCTCAAACACAGAATATATAAGGGAGAGCTCTGATTAGTTTTCGTCTTCCAAGTAATCATTTTAAATGACTCAGCTATTTTCAATTTTTTTTTTTCCCCGTGGTTAAACGTTCAAGAAATCGTTGGCAGCTCTCAAAACACCAGCAGAATAACGTTCACCCTCTGGTTTTGATCCCTTTTAAAGATTTTCCAGCTATCCATAACTTTTATTTCATTTAGTTTACACTCTTTTACTCGTATTACATACATTTATTTTGTTTATTGCAATCTGGATTGGTGGCAAGGCCAATTAACAGCTGCTGAACTCTGCTGGTTAAAAGCTCCCTTTCCAGTTGTATACAACCTTGCCAAAATCCAATTGCTCAGGCTGAAATTTGTCATTTTGATTGCTTGCCTCAAGCAGAACTATTTTGGAAGGGTTCAGCAAAGTCATTCCAGTAGTTTCCAAAAATGAGGCTCCCACAAAATGTTAGCACATTTAGCAATTAAAAACAATTTCTGGTGGCCTTTTTTTTCTGACTGCTTTGAGCCTTTTCTCATTTTGAACAGAAATGTTATATTGGCCATCTGGGATGTGACTTTTCTATGTTGCAAAACTGGCCAAGTTATAAATGTTTAGAAAGACAAAGTCTTACGTTTGTGTGAGCTCAGGGAAGCAGTTTATTTTGGTTTTCCCTGAAAACTTAACATCACTGAGCCAAATAGTAAACACTAAGGAAATTAAACCAACACTGTCTTTGCAAGGCTTAAAGAAATCGTGGTTTTCCTGAATTGCTGCTTCATGCTTCTGTAAGTGATGCTTTGGTCAGGAACTGAAGCTGAGGGAATTGTGGTGCCCCTTCTGTGTTCCCAAGAGACCACATTTGCTGAGAAGGAAATGCTCCTCCTTCCTTGGAACCAGACGGTCACAGAAGGTGGAGCAGGGAGGTCAAAGGATGGAATGACAAAGGAGTTCAGCAGGTCTCATCAGGAAACTGGAACCACGGAGTATTGGGCAGGGTTGGATACTTTTGGGTGGAAACTGGGACATGGAGGGAGGAATATGAGCTGGGATGTGAGAACCGGAGGAGACCAGGAGTCAGCTAGTGTGGGAACGGGCTGGGCTGGAATTCTGAGGTTAGGGAATGCCCTGGTGCAGTTCTGGGGACTAGGACTAGCCAAATAAAGAAACAGCCCTGCTGAGGTCTGCTGGGAACCGGGGTGACGATCCGGGCTGGGGAAGGGATGGGGCTGGACCCGAGCTGACACAGGGGAGGTGGGACAGAAACACCCACCACATCTGGAGGCATCAGTGAGCAAAGAAGCCCCTGAACCTGCTGCCCAAACCTTCCACTGCCTCGTTGTTCCTGTGCTGTGGGAAACTCCCCAACAAAACGTTCAACTGGTTCCATTTCCTGCTGAGTCAAGGAGAGGGCAACAGCTCCCACCACTGCCAGCTGCTTCATTGAAAAGAGAGGTGGTGGGTCCAACAGATCCAGGCAGTCGTGCTGAGGAGCCATGTGGGTGTCCATATGTTGTAACAGAGTGTATTTTTTTGCTTTAAATCCAGGAGACAACGTGCTCCTAACACCATGAAAGTTGCAATGTCAAGAATTAAAGTTGTCTGTGCAGTGAATTCGGTTAATTTTGCACAGCGGTGTCACTTCAGTTTGTCGTTTATTAACTTCTTCATGTTCAACTTTGCAGCCTTAATATTCTTTTAAGATAGCTTTATGTGTGCAATGAACATGCAACTGAAGCAGGAGGGAAGCTTTTATCCCCTGGCCTCAGTTAGATTTTCATGTCAATTAGACTATCTGGCACTGGGTTTAATAACTTTCTAATTGCCATTGCAGCACTTAGCTAGATCGATGCCCACCCTTCCTGATAAAATTGATTTTAAATAGCAGTTGTTAAAAGGCACCAGGTGAAAAGCAAGATAAGATTAATAGGAACCCCTCTTTTCTTCCAGACAACTGACATTAATAAAGCTTGTTTCTTGTTTTGTTTTAACATGGGTTTGCATTAAAGAAAAAAAAGAAATAAAAATTTATATATTTATAGAATCAAACCATTCCAACACTTTCTGAGTTTCCTTTCTGAGATGTTGTGGATGGGAGGGAGAAAAGGGAGAATAGTCCCTTCTGGAGAAGGAATAATGCCCCAAAAAGGATTTGTTACAGCTCTGAGGACTGGAAAGCAGCTTGGGTGGTGGGCCAGCGTGGTCCCACAGCCACCACTTCGCTGACAGCTCAGAAATGTGCTGCACTTCGAGCACGTTCAACCTTCCTTTGTGTCCTCACTGTACTGTGTGGGTTTGTTAAGTGCACCATCTGTCAGGATAATGAGACCATTTTCACTTCCCTGCTCCATAACCTCCTGATGTAGACAAAGAGCTTGGAATATGGACCTGCTTTCTCCTTTCAGGGGGGACTTTATTGGAAAAACATGCTTGCTTTTACCCACATTAAAAAAAATAAGGAGGTGTGTGGGTGTGATTAATCAATACACAGGCTATAAAAAGGTGGGTACTCCTTCTCCTTGCTACACACCTGAGAATAAACCCACTGCAAGCCAGGCTTAATGAACTACACTTTAGTCAGATGCTTGTCAGATGCTTGTCAGAACATGTAACTGCTCTCTTGGGGGAGAACAGCCCCTCCACCCTCCATCTGAAATAGCAGCAAGTTCAGAACGATGTCGCTGAGTCAGTGCCTGGGACCTAGAAAGTTTGGAATTTTGGTTTTTTATGAGATAGGGAAAAGGCAAAAAAATAAAACCAACGTAGAAGCGGGATTTGAAGTACTGTGAAGTGCCTTTGGTGCCTGACCTTGCTCATTAATCTCTGCTCCTTTGAAAAGGCTTGGAAAATTACATTACCCTACACCGTCAGTCCTCACTCAATAAATACAGACACTAAAGTCAGGGACGAGAAATCCCACAGAGCTCTGGTATTGACTTGTTAGAATTCCAGGCTTCCAATACAGTGACTGCCTATAAGTAATGAACAAGCTGCTGAGAAGGACACCTTGCCCTTCTGGATTCATTCCCCCCTCTTTTATGGAATCTATTCATGGCCACTTTTTACTCCCTTATGATAAACTGTGAATTGTCCTGTGTGCCAGTAAGGTCTTTCCTATTACTCTGTGAGATGAAATTAGAGGAAGAGCAGAGCTGTGCTCGTGTTCTGTCTCAGAGCCAACAGTCGTGTTCACCTCAGCACCAGTTCCTTCAGTAGGGGAGGGGAAAGAACAAAAAGGTGTCAGGGATGTGGGATGGAATTGTATCTCTTCCTTTACAGAATGATGGAGCAGTGACTTGGGTGCTTTGGCATTTTAAGGACGTGTGAGTTTACTTGTCCTGTGGAATCAGAGCTCTCTGTTGAGGGCACATCAGCTCAGATTCCAGTGCAGAAGCCTCGTGTCCTTCTTACCCAGAGGTGCTGCACCAAGACCCAGGGAGGAAGGATGGGGGGCACACGTTGGAGAACTGTTGTTAGGAGGTGCTCACTGTGGCTTTCTGTGCAGCCTCATGTCAGTGTGGGCCTTCCTTGGCTTGGGTAGCAAAGAGGAACATGGCCACAAATACCTTTCAAAGGATTCTTACCTTCTACAGACGTACACCCAGCACATCTGCCTCGCCCATTCTCTTTCTTTTTTTCTTCATTCTCAGTCCTGCAGCCCTGTACTGGCTGCCTTTGACACCTTCTGGGTGCAACGAGGTTCCCTTGAGCACCTCCAGCTCTTCAGGGTGGCAGCAGCCATCCCCTGGCTCACTGTGAGCTAAATAGCAGAGCTGAGGTTTGGTGTTTGCAGCAGCTTGTGAATTCAATTACAGTTCTCACAGAAACTGTCATTTGGCTGCTTGTTCGTGTGAAGCATTTGATACAGCTTGTCGTGGTGTTAACTCTAATCCCTTATTAGAGATAGAGAAGGAGTCTTATTGATGTACATTTAAAGGCATTCAGGCACACACATACACAAAAATTCACTATCTTTGGAATGAGTTGAAAGGAGAGCAAGAGGTGCTGATATGGGGGTTTTTTGCCTGCTCAACTGTACGTCTATAAAAAGAGAAATCTATGCAGAATGTTCCATCAGCTCCTGAGGGAACATGAGAGAGTCCAGATCAGCTGCACAACTGGCAGCTTCCCTGGCCATCTCAGCAGAGGGAACAAATGTTCATTTTGACCCTCTACTGCAGGTGAGCCGTTCTCTCCTTCTCCATCCCGTGGGATGGGAGCACGTGGATGGAGTGGGGTGAGAAGGTCTGCCTGCCTTTGCTTTATTTTCTTCCTCCCTGAACAAAAGTAAGACTTCTTAGCTGCTACAGTTTCAGTGTAGTACCTTTCACAAGGGCTAAATAATTTATTAGACGAGAAGGAATTTCGCATGAAACAGCAGATAAGTGTGTTCATCCAAAATTCTGCAGTGTGTAGCTCAGGCACCACTCAGGCTCATGAAATGTCATTTATTTGGTTAAGGATCATTATCTACATCTCAACTAGTCCTCCTGAGAACTAGCCAGTGTAGGAGGGGGATTGAAGGGTGAGATCCATGCTGTCCTAAAAAGTCTGCCTAAAATAGGTCAGATGAACTGCACCCTCTCAGTGTCCAATCTCCATTGGATTCTTTCTCAAGTTTGCTGCTGCTGAGCTCCAGTGTTTCCAAACCTGCAAGTTTGGGGTTTTTTTTGCAGTTGGACTTCATGGTCTTAAGGATCTTTTCTAAGCTAAATGATTCTAAATTAGATTAAGCAATTTTTTCTTAGGAATTGGCCAGAGATTTTTATCTGGAATCTGGTTTTTGACATACTCAGCCTAATGAGCTTCTGCACAACATGTAATGTGGTTTTCCAAGTGACTCTTGCACAAGCCTGGAATATACTGACAACACCCTCCAGCACAGAATTTCTTCTCATCCTCTTTCAGAGCTGTATTGCCACAGGATCTTAATTTATCTCCCCCAAACTGCTGTTTCAGTGCTATCCTGCTTTTCTCCTGAGGAGCCCCTCCCCTCCTCCTAAGAAAGTTAAGCAAACCAGCCTGCAGGGGAAATAAACATAGAATGTGGCTTTTTTGTGTTCAGTGGAGACAGGGTAAACTCAAATTAATGATTCTGTTTGGGTAACAGCCCGAGTGAAAGGAAACAGTGGAAATTTCCTAGATCCCTCCTGCCACAGGATTCCTTTGCTCTACAGTGGAAAGCTACAGCTGGGTGACTGCTTTCAAGGACCAGGAGATGTTAAAATTCTGTCCCTTTGGTGGGGAAATGTCACTCTGCAGAACATTCAGTAAGACTTTTGGGCAGACCCCCTGGATCCAGCGCTCCCTCTGGTTGAACTCGTGGATGCTGGAGCAGAAGTTACAAAGCCCATTGAGGCAGGAGCATGTGAGATTCATGGTAAATCCATGTCTATCAGAGTATCCTGGGCTTTGCTCAGACTGTGACTGGACTATCTTGCATCTGCTGCAGAAGTCTCGGGTTTATATCCATCACATCTCTGGTGTTTGGTTTGGTTTTACGGAGGAGTGACAAAATTTCCTTTGCCAAGTGCACTCCTAAAACAATCTCTCAGAGCACAATTGTTCAGCTCAGCCTGTGTTGTGCCCTGTGACAATTCTGCTCTGTCCCTAATGGATTCCAAATACTTCCTTGGGCATTTTTTAATCCTACGAGCCCCACTTCTATCTTTGATAATTGCCCAACTGCCTCCACAAGCATCCCGAAGCTGACAGGTAGTGCAGGATGTTAAAAACACGTGGTGAATACCTGTATTAAAGCAGTGCATTTTTCATGGGTGGGATTGTGCCAAATTAATTAGCCAATTACCAGCTTGGAGCAGTGCCCCGCTTTGTGCAAATAGAAGTTGTGCTGTTTGGCTGTTATTTAAGTTGTTTGTTTCTTGTGATTAATCTGTGCCATAAAGTGAATGCTTCTTGCTGATAATCTTATTTACAAGGCACAGAAGATACTGAAATAGAATCATAAAATCATAGAATAGTTTGGGTTGGAAAAGACTTTAAAGATGATCCAGTTCCAACTCCCTGCCATGGGCAGGGACACCTTCCACTAGCCCAGGTTCCTCCAAGCCCCGTCCAACCTGGCCTTGGACACTTCCAGGGATGGGGAATCTACAGCATCTCTGGGCAACCTGTTACAGTTTCTCACCACCCTCACAGGGCAGAATTTCTCTGTAATAACTCCTTTGCTTAAGAATGTGGTATCGAATGTCAGAGCTCAGTTTCTATATCATGTGCTGTCCACCTCCAAATGTATAATTAAAAAATTGGTAATTAAAACCTGGTGATGGATTTCACAAGAGGAGGGTATTTTCTCACTGTGACTTTCCAAGTGCTCACATAACAGTTTTTATTAAAGTTATCGTGGAAACTTAAAATAACCTCTCATTAGTTGCTAACAGAGATCTGTTGGTGTACAGTGACTCCTGGAACTGCCCTTATTTTCCACTTTGAAGATGAGCAGAGCAAAATCTCGCTCATCATTATCTTTATTTTGTGTGTGGAGAGAAACATCTTCTGACTGCATACCATGCTGCTCTTCATAGAATCACAGAATGACCTGGGTTGGAAGGGACCTTAAAGATCATCTCATTCCAACCCCCTGCCATGGGCAGGGACACCTTCCACTAGCCCAGGTTGCTCAGAGCTCCATCCAGCCTGGCTTTGAACACTTCCAGCGATGGGGCAGCCACAGCTTCTCTGGGCAACCTGTGCCAGGGCCTCTCCACCCTCACAGGGAAGAATTTTTACCTAACATCTAATCTAAACCTACTTTCTTTCGGTTTGAAACCATTCCCCCTTGTGCTGTCACTACATGCTCTTGCTAAACGTCCTTCTGATTGACTCCTCTCCTTTTTGTGACTGACAGGTTTTCCTCTGGAACCTGTGCCTTCTTCCCCAGCTCGTGTCACTTTGGGCTTTGAGCCCCCTTTTCTGCCACTTCTGTGTGGCATATTTTGATTGCTGTCATTTCTCTGAGCTGATTCCCTGACTGCTCTTACGAACTGCAGGGGGGTGGTGGGGTGAGGGAGCATTCCTGGAAAGCAAAGCTGTTATGCAAGACAAGGTGCTGGAAGATGAACACCTCTCTTTTGCATTTCCCTGTCGGTCATCCCACAATTAATAGCGAGTGCCAACTCATTTTGCACCAGTTCTCTTGCAGTCTAGAGCCACAAAGTGTTTCGAAGTGCTGGAGGCAACATCTCTCTTAGAATAAAAGAAAAAAAAAAGGACTTCGAGCCTTTTCTCTGGCTTTGATGCAAAGTGGTGCAGCATCAAAAGGGCTAAACTCTCTTTCCCTCAAGACCCCAAGGTGTTCTCATCCACCCTACCTGCCAGGTGGGGTCCTGGCCGTGCTGTGTGAGCACAGTAGCCTGGCAGAGGGTATCTGGAACAGCTCCAGCCATGCCAGTGAATATCCCATGCCTAGGGAAGCTGTGGATGGTGCCTGGGCCGTGTCGTGGCCTCTCATGATGTGCTGCTGCAGGGGTAGCCTTGAGGAAATCCTCCTGTTTTCATTTTAAACGTTCCTGCTGAAGACACTTTTGCAAAGGTCATGGCACTGAGGGGTGGTGGAGGGGAAAGAATTTATTGTTGTGCACTTGTAACCACACCAGGGCTCCCAGCTACGGCTCCAAGTGCCTGAATGCTTCCATAATAGGGAAATAAGTGATCATATATTAATCAAGCAGCTGACGAGCGAGTCGAGAGGGTGGTTGCTTCATGCACTGCTGAAATGCAGCTCCCTCCACAGCAAAGCTCTTTAAAGGCACAGTGTTTACTGGGAAGTGAGGAAACTGGAAATTGTGGAGGAAATTAAAACCACATCGCTGTAATTCCCAGTTAAATGGGCATGTTGGGGACCACGGGCAGGTGCAGGATGAGGCTCCAACAGCTTTGGGCTGGATTTGTGAGGAGGATCTTGGCATTCTGTGCTGGAGGAGAGGAGTCAGGGCTAAGGGTGTCATCCCTGCTGGTGGGGCATCGTTCTGCAGGGACAGAGGGACCTGATTTGGTCCCCAGCTCTGCTTCCTTTTAGATCCAAGAGGCTTCCATGGAACTGGCCAGTCAGTCCAACACTAAGAGATGAGATTGTACAGCTGAGATGCCCATTTCATTATTTATATTTATTATTTATTCCTAGTTAAACTTCCACGAAGTTTGATCTCCATGTGAGGATGTGAATTATGTTTCATTCTCTAGTTTCATTCCCAGAACACCTCGTAGATCTCCATGAACAAATACATACCTATCCAAGCATCAGTCATGCATTTGCAAACCATTTTAAAAGGCTGTCAGTGACACATTAATTATTTTGAAGAAGAGGAATGATTGCTTAAATAGTATTAGCCTTCAAAGAAAAACAATATTTGTCTCTGCATTAATTTTTGAGCAAAATCAATTCATCTGTAGTTGGCTACAAATTAGTTGAAAATGCAATTTTTGTAAACAGAATTTTATTGCTGTTCCTTTCTGTTCCATTGTGTTACCCCCATGTACTTAGTTCTGTGCTACTTCGTTTATCTTATGTCAGAAATAATATTGCTGCTCTTGAACAGCAACTACAGAACATTATTACAACTAGGAGAAAAAAAAAAAAGGATTAATCAGACACTTCAAAAGCCTCATGCTGAAGTAACATTTTTAAAATCATAAAAGAACGACCAGTATTTTTTACAGCAAAACTAATTTTTCAAATTCGAGATAACAACACTGTATTCTGAAAGTAAAGGTCAGTTCAAAAAATAAAGAATTCTGCTTGCCTAATAAGGTCATCTTCTTTATACCAAATTGTAATTTACAGTTGAATCAAAAGACATTAATTATTTCTGCCTCGCTTTGAGTGATGTTATGGGGCCATTCGGTGTAGTTCAGATAAAAATAACTGTTACATTTAATCTGATAATTAATGATAACCTTTATTTCCTTTCACACAAAGCTTTTGAAGTCACAGGAGACTGCTGAGCTCTAGGGGTTGTTCTTCAGCTTCAGAGATGGTTCTTGGACATTACACTTCCTCAGCACTCAGAACCTTCCAATAACTTATCATGAAAAACAAAAACCCATCTATAAACCCAGAACTCCCCACCATCAAGTGCCAACCTCCTGAGACTTCAACAGAACAGGCAGCTTTTGACTTTGGAAGGTGGCTCTTGAATGTCTGAGTTCACTGTGGGGTGAAGAAACATGAAAAGCTGTAGAGATGTAGTCGCAGAGTCACAGAATATTCTGAGTTGGAAGGGACCCACAAGGGTCATCCTGGTCACAAAAGGAGTATCTCACCCTGCAGCACTTTTTGTGAGCAGGAAGGAAAAATTATTGTTATTCCTAAGCTAATTAGAGAAAAATTCTGTTCTTAATAATGAAGCAGCTGAACATTTGTGGCCAAAAAGGCTGATGGCATCCTGGCCTGTATCAAAAATGGTGTGGGCAGCAGGACCAGGGCAGTAATTGTCCCTCTGGGCACTGGTGAGGCTCCTTGAGTGCTGTGGCCAATTCTGGGCCCTCATGGAAGAGAGACACTGAGGGGCTGGAGCATGTCCAGGGAAGGGAACAGAGCTGGGGAAGGGGCTGGAGCACCGGGAGAGGCTGAGGGATCTGGGGGGGCTCAGCCTGGAGAAAAGGAGGCTCAGGGGGGACGTTCTCATTCTCAGAGACTGGAGAGTTTTATTGGGAGGTTGGCTGTCTCCTTTCTTCAGCCACAAGGTTTGTTATGGTGTTAATTTATATCATCTTGCAGAGGGAAAGGGTTGGATTGATCCTGGGCTGCGTTAAAAGCAGTGTGGGCAGCAGGGCAAGGGAGAGGATTCTGCCCCTCTGCCCCCTCAGGTAAGAACCCCCCTGCAGAACTGCTCCAGCCCTGGGGAACAGCACAGCAAGGACATGGAGCTGCTGGAGAGAGTCCAGAGGAGGCACCAAGAGGATCAGAGGGGTGGAGCAGCTCTGCTGGGAGGAAAGGCTGGGAGAGCTGGGATTGTTCAGCCTGGAGAGGAGAAACTTTGGGGTGACCTGATTGTGGCCTTCCAGGACCTGGAGGAGCCGACAAGAAAGATGGAGAGAGACTATTTCCAAGGGCCTGGAGTGACAGGACAAGGGGGAATGGCTTTGAAGTGACAGAGAGTAGGGTTAGATTAGATAATAGGAATAAATTCTTCCCTGTGAGTGTGGTGAGGCCCTGGCCCAGGTTGCCCAGAGAAGCTGTGGCTGCTCCATCCCTGGAAGTGTCCAGGGCCAGGTTGGACGGGGCTTGGAGCAACCTGGTCTAGTGGAAGGTGTCCCTGCCCATGGCAGGAGGGTGGGACTGGGTGATCTTTAAGGTCCTTTCCAACACAGGCCATTCTGTGACTCTATAACTCCCCTGGAAGATGAGCCCCTTTCTTTTCCTTCCTCATCCTCAGTTAAATACACAGGGGGAAGAGCAGCCACACAAACTCTTGGCTTTTAAAACTGTTGTTTTTAAGGAGTTAAGTGTGGCCTCCACACATCCAAGCACCCATATGTTTTCTCTAGCTGGCTGATTGCTTTGTGAAGTCTAGTCAGACAAAATGACTCTTCCCATCACATAAAGATAAAGATAATGCTCCACATGAATGTCGACATCCGTGAGATTTCTGCCCATTTTGGTCCTCTTTAATTAGGGCCTGTTCTGCCTCATTGGACGGGCTGGTGTAATAGCTTGGGATCAGAGCAGCATAAAGATTGTCACAGCTTGAGAAATCTTTGGAGCAGTGGGAGGTAATGATCCTGCCTGAGGCAAAATACCGCTTCTGGCATGTTATGGGGCGCTGTGATTCTGTCCCACACTTCATTTAATCTTTTTTTCCAAACGCTGCAGTTTAGCCCCTGAAAAATGCAGTAGTTTTATGAGTATATTCCATCTTCACTATGATCCTGTAATTCCCATTGGACGTGAGCAGGGGTGGAGGGTGACACTTAACACATGAAATGCCAGTTAGAGGCTCCAGCCCATGCAATTTTTCATGCTGAATGTTTTTCCAGAAAGTGACAAAAAAATCTCTCTTTTATCTTCTTCGGATAAAATACTTTATCCTGAGAATCTCTTCATCTGGAGGATGGAGAAATTCTTAGGATAAAGTTGGGAGTCCCCTTTTCTGCCAAGTCCACCCCACCAGCTTTTGCCCTTCCATGAACTGGTCTGTTCAGGCTGAGTTCAGCAGTCACAAAAAAGACTTTTTGCTTTAGACTTTTGCCCCATATGGAATAAGCAATGTTTTCTTCTCCCTGTGTTGTCACAATTCATTTTACTTTCTAGTTGAAAAGTAAATGAAAGAAATAGCTGAAGGCACATTTGTGAATAATTACACTTGCACCACATTTCTGCAGAGTTTGATGGGTAGATTTGTGTGCAAGATTTTATTGTTTTCCTTCAGCTTCATTATCCATCCAGTGCTTGCAATGGATTATGAGGTGCTGTTGTAGATTACAGAGACAGAATTCTAATGTTTCATCTGGAAATGGAACACATAGATCTTTTTTCAGTTGCAACGATGTGAAATGATGGTAGACTTGGAAAACAGCTAATTAGGGTTTTTTTTTTCAGGCTCTCCTGCTGGGATGACTGTGTCATGTGGTGAAGTAAAACCTTCACCCTGCAGGTTGTCTCAGATTTTAGTCCTGCAGCACCAGGCTGGGAGGTTCCTTGTCATGGTGGGACTCATCCAGCAGTTGATGTTGTGCTCTGGGGGGTTTGTTCCACCACTGATCAGTTTTGCCTAAATTTACACATGGACAGGGTCAGTCCATATTAAACACATGATTTTGGAAAACTCATCGGATACCAGACTTTTGTTATGGCCAAGCCATGACTGTTCTGTTCACCATCCCTGTTGGCAGTGACCAGAACCCAGTGGGGACTCAGAACGACTCCCCTGGTTTGTCATGGCATGTTCAGGAGAATGGGAGTCTAAGAGAGGGAATTTGGAGTTAAGTATGAAGAAATCTTTCAGGGAAAACCTTGGAACAGCTGAGTGTGGTGGGAAAGGTTAGGGGGGTTCATTTATTATGGTGCTAATGAAACCAGATCCCCTCAGAAAGCGGGAAGTGCAGACCAGTGCTTATCAACCCTGTTTTGTTTCTAAATCCCACAAACCACAAGCAGATTGTGAGTTTGAGTCTACTGACAACACTCTTAGTCCTCCTAGTTTCCTCATGTAGGTCTGTGGTAGTCCAGGGATCCTTGTAAATCCATGTGGAAGGAGTCTGCACATAGTCCAGAAAGTGTAGATATCAACAGAAGTGTGTGTGGATGGGGAGGGAATCCAGATTTACCTTTATTGCTACATAAAGGTGGCTTAGAAAAAGGTTGTTTGCTATCAGATAGAATTTTTGGCCCCACCAGTAAGAATGAAAAAAGCATGTCCAGGGGTAAAGGGTGTGCCAGGGTTTACCTGTGCTCTGGGCTGCTGAGAGTGAGATTTCCTTGTGGTTTTAAATCACTTCCAAGCTTGTGAAGGGAGAGCTAAGAGAGGAAGACAGTGGCTAACCATAACTAACCAGTAAAACCCAGTGTAATTAGCAGGCTGTGATATATTTTAAATCACTGGACTGCTTTTAGTTAAGCAGCTCAAGGTAAAAACTGAGATCTTTTTCCTTTAGACAAAGCCCAAGTTGGCACATCACTGAATTTTCTCTCCAAACTGACAATCCATCTGTTAAAGAATCTGTGTTGTGACAGCCATCAATAGCAAATGTTTTGGGGAGAACTCCAGGATAATCCACTCCCAAAATTTAGGAAATACCCCATCCAGCTGTTTTCAGTTTAACACAGGACTTA
Organism: Neopelma chrysocephalum; assembly: GCF_003984885.1. Lineage (NCBI taxonomy): Eukaryota > Metazoa > Chordata > Aves > Passeriformes > Pipridae > Neopelma > Neopelma chrysocephalum. The sequence goes on along the minus strand of NW_020897828.1, from coordinate 22,511 downwards.
AAACTCTTTAAGCAAATTTATCTGTGTAATTATATATATACATTCATACATTTTCTCTGTATACTCAAATGTGGATGTACCGTTTATACATGTATATATTATACATTTATACATGTATAAAAAAGAGGGAAAGATGGGCATAGGGAGAAGGAAAATACAGGTGTGTCATCATACATTATATACAGATTATATACATGTCATTTTATAATGTACATTAGGCATATATGTGTAGTCATTATTTATATATTTCTATACCATCTGCTAATGATGAATTTTTCATTACTCATATAAATGTCTTGGCCCTTTTGAACACTTCTAATTTCTTAATCACAAGTCTAAGTCACGGCTGAAAACTTCTCATCCTACCATTTCTCCATAGTGATGGGAAAAAGAGAAATCCAGAAGGAGTTCATAAGGTATTTTGGCTTTGATTTCAACAGAAGTGGGTAAAAAAAAAATAAAAAAGGAAGTCAGGTCTTAAGACGTTATAAATTATTATTGTTAACTTCAGGTACTGTAAATTATTGTAGTACAACTGATTTTAAGGCGGTGGTGGTGATTCACATCAAGCAAAGATTTAACTGGCTTGGAAATTTTAGAGAAAAAAAATATCCTAAATATCCTAAATGCTGGATTTCTTTAAGTCTGTAAGATCTTAACATGAGATTGCTGAGTCACTATGGCAAGTTAACACAGTGCTGAGACTTGGCTGTAATAGGGAACGAGTTGTACAAGCCAGATTTCATCAAGAGGTACGAAACCAATTGTGTCTGCTCATCCACCTGTCTGGTTTTCCCTACTGACATTTCCAAAGGACGGGAATTTATATAATGAAAGGCTAAAATCGATGCATAAACTCCGCTTTTATTTTCTGCTGTTAAGTTGCTTTTAACCCATAAATACCAAACCAAAATCATTTCAGATTTCTCCTTGGCTGTGTCGCTTCCGACTTTCACATCCCTTTCCCCATGAAAAAAACCCACCAATAATTGTATTTCTGTACTTAAGGTGTTTCTGCTGCTTGAATAGTTGCACAAATCATGCAGATTCTTGGATTAAATAGCTGTGGAAGTGTGATGTAATGTTAGTAGGATTGATTTTCTTCCATAAAAATCTTTGTTTTGATAACTTAGCTTTTTATTTTACTGCATAATCAAAGTTTTGGTGAGCTCTAAAGCTGTTCTCCTCACCCAGACTTTCCCTTTCTTCTTACATTTTCATCTTTCTTCTTAAATGTTCTAAGTAAAACAAAATATTAAGCGACTATTTCTCTGATGGTAACATAGCTGCATTTGTTTGGTTGTTGTGGTTAAAATAAAATCAGACTGGAAAATTGCAAAACCTTCCCTTTAAATATTTGCTCAGCTTAGAGTGGTCATAGAAAATAGACACAAAAACTGAGTTCTCAGGAAGAACAAGAAGTAAAGTCACAAAATACTGCAAGACCTCATGCTAAAATCATGGAATGGTGTCTTTGGTTTTTAGTGTGAAGGAGAGAGACAATGGGAATAAGTTTCTTTTCATTTTAATAATACATTGAAAGTGTTTCCTTTCGTTTGCATTACCAATACCTGGGGATGAGCATCCTGAAGGTACTGATGTCAAGAATAAAAAGCAAAGTGGTTCAAAATGGGTGATTTCCCCCAATTGCTCCAAGTAGAGCTTTCTGCAGACTCCTGGAATGACGTTCACTGCAGGATTGGGATACAACAGTTACATAAGTGAGTTTAACAAACAAGTTTATAGAGAAGAGAAACTCAGTGGTGTGACAAGGTTAGTGGAGCGAACATGTGTTCTCACTTCCTTAGTCCAGGCAGTTTAGGGTTATCTTCCCAATGAGGGCAGGAATTTTCCCAGGGCTGCACTTTTAACATGTAGGTGGGTGAGGCAAAATTTAGCAAAGTCAGCTGGGTTGTCCACGTGGAGGCCGAATGCAGCTGAAGGAAAAGCTGAGGACTGGGAATAAAGGAAGGCAAAGAGCCAAGGTTTGAGGATGAAAGGCAACAACAGAGCCTGGAGAGAAGTGAGGGAAGCAGCACAGTGGTGGAGAGATTGGACATAAATGATTCAAAGGGGAAGAGAGGTAAGTGTTGAAAGGGATGAGGCAGGAAACAAGTGAAAAGGATGGAAATTAGCCTTAGGAAATATTCTCTCTTCCTCTGATGTGGGAGGTGCGGTAGGAACACGGCCTTAATCCCTACATTAAAATATTTTAAGCTGCCTTTGTTTTAGAGTAAACATAGAATCAAAGAATCATTTAGGTTGGAAAAGACCTTTAAGTTCTACCTTCTCTCTTCCCCTTGCTTGTAGCTCCCCAGGCAGGAGTGGGATTTGCTGGTGTGACTCTTGGGGATGGTCCTGTGCAGGGCTAAGGGTTGGACTCGATGATCCTTGTGGGTCCCTTCCAACTCAGCAGATTCTGTGATTCTGTGCTCAGACAGAAGTGATGCTGAGTGAGTGCTGAGCACCATTTGGATGCCACTCCTCAGTGCCCAACCACCCACAGGCTGTCACGTTGGCAGGGGTGGGGGATTTGATCAGCTGCGTCTGACAAAACTGGTTCCATTTTTTAACCTGAATATGCTCCTCATCGTCATGGCTGTGTCTGTGAAGGAGCAAAGGGCATCATCACTCTTTGAAAAAACTGCTGACGTTTTCTTCTGTTTTCCCTGAGCAGATGGGCAAAAGAAGGTCCAAGAGGAATTTGACATAGACATGGATGCTCCAGAGACAGAGCGGGCGGCCGTGGCGATACAGTCCCAGTTCAGAAAATTCCAGAAGAAAAAAGCGGGGTCCCAGTCCTAGTAGCTACCTCACAGCGTGAAAACAAAGCAACCCCGAAATGATTTATCCAGAAAACCAGAAATAACACAAAGATGCATGTACAGAAAATGATCAATATTTAAAACCCCCGTTGGCAGATAACAACCCATGAGCTTGTGTGTGACTTCATCCCAGGTGTTTCACGCCCATTTTACCCTCTGTAACTCACCATTTTACTTGATGTTGTAATAAAAAAAGTTAGGGTGAAGTAATTAAAGCGTCTGCCTTCATCTGTCTTTTCATATTAATGCAGCAAGTGCAGCGTTACAAATGAGCCCGGCCCAGATGCCTCTTTCCCTCCTCACGTAAAGCCCGGAGACGTGAGAGCGCCGTATGTTGCAGGGTTTGTGCTGAGGGATGAGAGCACTGCTTACCTCATTTGGAGAACTCCAGCTGCCAGCCAAATGTGACAATAAAATTACTTTCTCCTAATGAGCTGGAAGTAAAAAAGTTGCAGACAGAAGCTGGCGCGAGGGGAGGAGGCGTAGGAAGCAGTGAGCACTTTATTGTTGTCTTGCAGTTATGTTAATAAAAGGGGTTTTAAGTGGGGAGATTGTCCCTGTCCTTCCTCTTTGCATGATGACATTCAGAGTTACCCAGCTTGGACCACGTTGACTGTTACGGAAAAAAATTAATAAACCGGACACAAAACACCTTTGGAAGTTTGGGGTTTGATTTTATTTTTTTTGTAAAAATAGAAACTGACTCTCTAAACTCTGGTTTTGATGCAGCTTTTCAATCTTGAAATAATCAGTAACTGTTTCTATGCCATCTCTCTCTTTTCATATTATATTCAGTACTTGAGGAGTAAATCATAATAAACTACCTGTCTCCATTTGCACTATTCTATATCAACCATGAAGCCCTTAATTTATCACTGTGTTAGCCCAGCTTGTGATTAACAAAAATCAGCCACAACAATGTGTCTTAAATTGGGAAATACTTCTGTTTTCTCCCTGTTGTAGAACAGCAACAGACCAGTTTCAGATCAAGTAAGGATCTTGTTTGCCTTCAGACTGATTAGGAATTGGCTGCCCATATTGAAGGTTCAGAAAAGATTTAATCAAGTACTTTGTACTCAGAAAAAGGAGCTATTTAGATTAAAGTGGGACATGCAGTACACAGAGAGGGTTAAAAAAAAAATTAAAAATCTCATCCTCTACTTGGCTTCATCAGCAGATTTAGGGAGGGATCTTCATCCCTGGGGAAATGAGAAGCATTTTTTTGAAGGGCTGGTGTTTGCAGTGGTTCCAAGGAGGCAGAGTGAGCTTCACCTCCAGGCTGGCAGAGGCAGGAGTGCTGGGTGGTGACAGCCTGCCAGCCTCTCAGGGAACAGCCTGGAGCTGGGACTCCTTCAGGTGTCACTCCCAGCTTTGCCCGGAGGGATTCTTTTCATCCTCTCCCATCTCCTGCCGGAGGGTTCTGATCACCAGGGCGAGGGACAAATGCATCATTAGTCCCCTCATTTAAACAGAGAGCTACAGCCAAGGGGTAGGAATAGAGGGAAAGGAAGGATCTCATGCCAGTGGCATTGGCTTCCCATGGGAATGCTGGAGGGATGCAGAGGGAAGGCCTTCAGCAGGTTAAGGCACTTGTGGTGCTGGGCAAGAGTTTAGTGAGGAGCCCAAAGCTGGTGGTGGGTGCCAAGAGCTCTGGCACTTTGCTGGCTACGAGGAGCCCCCAGGGATGCTGAGCAGAGGAAGCCTCGTGGATCCTGTGGGTGATGCAGAAGGCACATGCAGAGATGACATGTGAGGTGCTTAATAAGCACAGCTTAAGCCTGGGTGAGAATGGAAGGGGCTTTTTAGAATTTAGTTTGGGCTTAAATAGCTAAATGCTGCCTAGACCCTGCCTGTGGCACCTCTGTCTGTGCCAGGTCCTGGCCCCACACAACCTACCCACTCATCCCCTGCAAAATCAGAGTTCTCCAAGCTGCAGCTCAGTGTTTTCATTCTAGGAGCATATTTTTCTTAGCAGCACTGTTTCTCTGCCTCTAAGAACTTCCCAAATAAACCTCCAATAACACCGCTGCTGTGCTCAAAGTGTGGTTTGTGGAGGCCCCAGTTTCACCCTCTTGTCTTTCACAGCGACTGCTCACCATATAATAACTGCCTTAGCATAATAATTTAAAAATTGTAATGGGTTTGGATTGTGTTGGTGCCATTTTGTTTAGATGAACATATATTTGTGATAAAAAAACTGCATTTGTGTTCTGCATTATGTCATTTGAAACAGCATGAGCTCTGTAATGGCTACTTAATTGAATAAAAACTATGGGTAAACACTAGGCTTTTATATTTGATCTGACATTCCTTGGACTTAAATTTCCTACACAACAGGAATAATCATATGGTTGGGACACAAAGGAAATGATTGCATTATTGAAGCACAGCAACAGGGGCTGTGAGTAAATGAATTATGGCTCTTTCAGGAGCAGGGCTGTCCTTCAATGTGAAGTTCAGAGTGCATCTTACAGATACAGCCTTAATACACAGAGAAACGTAATGAGGAAATGGTGAACTGGCACATGAAATTTGGACTCATCGTGGTTGCCCCTGTCAGATAATTTCCTTTTGATGTAAATGTGTTTGCACCACAGATTCAGTTCATAATTCCCAGGAGAGCTTTCTCGCTCCTGAGACTTGCTTTTTGTTGATCCTTTATCCGTATTAATTGCTGTTAATTTCCTTTCTTACCACTCACTCATGCTTTTCAAAGACCTATCTGGGTTTTGCTGAGGTAAGAAAAGGAGTTTGATTCAACCAGGAGGGGTAAAGGAGGACACTTACACGTTCCAGGGTCTTTCAACTACCAGACACTCACTGAGCTCTGCAATTCACTGCTACTGCCTGAGTAACCAAGTCATGGAAAGGAAGATTTAAATTAAGTGGATATCTGTGCTGATAAACCAAAAGTTCCTGTGGTAGCACAAACTATTATTCAGAGCAGTAGATTTTGCAGGAAACAGGGTTATGGCTCCCATCACAGACACCCACAGCCTCCCCAGACACATCCATACTGCTGCTGCTCCAAATTACTGTCAGATTATCCCAAAAGGGAATAACCTACAGTTGAGTGATCAGAACAACTGCCCAAGCCTTTCAAATCCTTAGTTCACATCGTTGCCTGGACTGTAAAATAACCTGGAGAAGTAAACACAGAGGATGCTATTAGAAGTAAAGAAAAGCCATCCAAAAGCACAGGAATGCCCACACAAGGAAAACAGCAAAGAATAGGAAGTCTATCAAGCTAAACACAGAAAAGCAAGCCACAGATAAGCTGTGGGGGATGTGGGGAAGTGGAGGTCTTACAGAAAGTAGAAATGAGTCTTGGATTAATGCTCAGAGCAGAGGTTCCTGCAAGAGGGGCCATTTTTTGCAATGCATCAACCTGAGGAATTTGTTGGTGAGTTGAAGTGTCAGTCAAACAGAGTTCTGAGCAACCTGCCAAAACCAAAGAGTCATAGAATCAAGCCATAGAATGGTTTGTGTTGGAAGGGACCTTAAAGATCATCCAGTTCCAACCTCTGCCATGGGCAGGGACATCTTCCACTAGACCTGGTTGCTCAGAGCTCTATCCAACCTGGCCCTGAACACTTCCAGGGATCCAGGGGCAGCCACAGCTTCTCTGGGCAACCTGTGCCAAGGCCTCACCACCCTCACAGACAAGAATTTCTTCCTACTATCCAATCTAAGCCTACTCTCAGATCAGCAGGACTGCATGAGGTTCACAATGTCTGGTGAAGGATGTCAGATCCACAGCAGCTGCCCTCATTCAACCCGTTGCTCACAGTGGCCCTAATTCCATGGGAAATTAATAACATATTTTAGAAACATTATTTAGAAAGGACTCTGGCAGTATTTAGAGATTTACACAAAGCAGCTTCATTAGGAGGCTTGAGAGAAACTATGATGTGATGTAACACAGCTGTAATACACCAAAGCCAGCCTGAGAGCAGCTGGGATTCACAAATCTGCTGGTGGTTGCTGCTGGAATAAACAGGTGGGTCATGGTAACCCAGGGGCACCTGGATTTTCAGGAAGTTTCAACAGGACTCCCATGAATGCCCCTTGGAGAAGCTGAGAGCTGTGGGAACAAATGGTCAGGTCCTGTTGCAGGAAAACAAGTGGTTAAGGGATAAGGATGTGTCCAGTTCTCACAAGCACTTGAATGTCACCAGTGGGATTCCAGCAGCATCTGCGCTGTGCAACGTCCTTAAAAATCACCTGAGGAGAGGGATGTTGGAAAGTGAGGTGACAATTTGCTTTCTACATGAAAAGCCCCATTCTTTGCTCTTTACAGAAGGCTCCCTGAGACCGATGAGGAGAGGAAAGTCATCCCAGGGCCATGAGGGCACTGACAGCCCTGACTGCCCCTGCCCACAGTTGGGGTTTCTCCACCCTGCCCATGGCCCACGTTTCCTGAAGATCCACGATCTGGCAGAAGCCTTGCAGCAGCAGAAGCTTCCTGAGGTGTCTCCTGACAGTCAGCAGTTTGCTGTGAGGCTGCAAGAGATGCTCTGGCTCCGGCAACATCTCAGTGCCATGATTTTACCACTCACTCCATTTTTGATCTGACCTGAAATGTTTCTGAATGTGGTGTCACAAGCCCCAGGTCACTGGACAGGCCTGGGCTGCTCTGTGGTTTACTTGCAACACTAAGGGATATGGCAAACCCCAGATTTTCATTATGTTTTAGTCTAAATTTAATATTCTGGATTCCTCATCCAGAGGGTGGTGGGCACTGACCAGGCTCCCCAGGGCAGTGGGCACGGCCCCAAGGCTGCCAGAGCTCCAGGAGCATTTGGACAATGCTCTGAGGGACAGGGGGGATTGTTGGGGTGTCCTGGGCAGGGCCAAGAGTTGCACTTGGATGATCCTTGTGGGTCCCTCCCAACTCAAGATATTTTATGATTTTATGATTCTTTTTTCATACACATGTTCAAAGCTCGATGGGAAAAAGAGGAAAGTGTACTATCAATATGATTAAGTTAATATTTAGACATCTCTCTCCTGGAAGTATTTAAATGCAAATATCCTTCTCAGTCTGAAACGAGCAGAATTCACTTGTGTTGGTTTATGTGATCAAGACAATCTTCACAGTGAAAAGATCGAGGAACACACCCTAAAAAAAGAAGCCATGCCATTCCTAATCCAGCAAAGCCTAGTCACGAATGGGTTATTTAGCTCAACTCTTAAATTGTGGCAGTGCTTTTTTTTTTTCCCTGTTTTTTTTAATCCCTAAACTCTCCCTGACAGATGGTCTCCTGCCTTTTGGTATCTCTAGTGATGGTGAGGCTAAAACCTTCCTTGGCAGCTTGTTCCATGGCTGAACTTTTCTTAAAGCTATAAAGGTTGGTTTGTACTTAAAACCTAAATCCTCCCTCCTGCCATTTAGATTAATTTGTTCCAGTCCAGCTATACCCAGTTTCCCTAATCTTATCTTGTAGGTCTCCTTTTCAACCCTTTTCATTATTTTTTGTTATTCTCCTTTGAACTCTGCCAATTTATCTGTGTGCCTGAGATGAAATGCAGCCATCCAAATGAAATGGAACCAGTGCCAAGCACAGCAGAATAATTATCTCCACTATTTTACGAGTGATGATCCCCTTACCACAAATTTACATGGCTTTTGGCATTTTGTAATGGCATTATTTTGTTGGCTCATAGTCAGAACATCATTTCCCATGAATATGGAGCCTCTCTGAGGTCTCTCTCTGGTTAGTCAGGATTTCCCCCTTTTTTTTCTGCGAGACACTTCAGTGGACATAAAATACCTTTCTTAATTTTATACCCCCCCTGCACCTCTGCAACACTGGGAAGATACAGAAATCCAGGAAAATGTCTTTTTCTGTAGCTCTTTGTCCTTCAAATCAGTCAAGAATTGTAATTGGTTCAATTTTCTTTTTTTTGTGCTTTTCCATTTTCTATCACTAAATAATTACAGTCAGGTGCAGAGGCTTCAATGATCTCTAAATCAACCTTTTTTGGAAGCTCAGAAAAGGTTTCAATGACTTCCTATTTTATTCTCAAAAGTTAACTTGCCTTTACTTGTGATGACTAATTATTTGATAAGAAGTCTTCATATTCATAGCTAAAATTAGCTCTTGAAATAAAGCCTGAGGACTCTCGCCCCTTCTCAGTGTGTTGTGATTTAATGGTCTTTCAAAAAGGCCAAACTGATACTATTACTCACATTCAGTAGTAGTTTCCACCATAAATATTCCTGCTGATGTCTTCAGGACTAATGTGACAGAGGGAGGGTGCATTAGTGGATGATCTGTTGGCCTCATCAAGTGCAAAAAGTGCAGTGAATTTCTGTGCTTAGTTTGCAGATTTTTGGCAAAATTATATCTCTGTGTTTCTTGCAGCATTGTAATTTTTTTTTCTTGGGAGCCAAGTCTGCATTTAACACAGTGAATTATTAAAAAAATTAAACACAAGGAGATAGCAAGGAGTAATAACAACAATAATAATAATTACAGCAAGGGGAAAATTGACAGGTCTGCAGAAGACTGGCACCACAAGAGCAGGCAGTGACAGGACAAGGGGGAATGGCTTCAAAGTGACAGAGAGTAGGGTTAGATTAGATATTAGAAAAAAATCTTTACTGTGGGGATGGTGGGGCCCTGGCACAGGTTGCCCAGAGAAGATGTGGCTGCCTCATCCCTGGAAGTATCCAAGGCCAGGTTGGATGGGGCTTGGAGCAACCTGGGCTAGTGGAAGGTGTCCCTGCCCATGGCAGGGGGGTGGGACTGGATGATCTTGAAGGTCCCTTCCAACCCAAACCATTCTGTGATTCTATGATCTCTCCCAAGCACGTTAAAATAGTTCAGATCAGACACACGGGTGACACATTTCCTCATGTCTCACGGGAACACCTGTCACCTTTCTCCTGGTGGGGCCACACTCAGTTGTGGTGGCAGCAAATCATCTCAGCAGCAGGGAGCGTTTCTTGCCCTGTCCCTGCCCAGGGCTGGTGCTGTCCCACTTTCCCCACCTCAGCACAGTGTCTGGTCCCCACTTTATTATTACATGGAGGTGCCTTTTGTAAGACTGCATTAAATCTCTAATTATCAGTTATTTAGACAAAACTCAGCCTGGTCCTGCACAACCTTGAGGTGATGAGGACACACCTGCCTGGCTGACCTGAATAGCCAACTCTCATTACCAAAACACCAGGAAGGCCAAAAATAAGCATCAGCACTAGAGCTTTGAGCTGATCAGCCACAGGGCTGTGGAGTCAACACATTCCCCTGAAACCCAGAGCAGTCCCAGCGTCAGGTACCACTTGTCAGGCCCCAGCAACTGGGGAAGAGGACAGAGAGGCAGATGACAGCAAAGTTTGGGAGCAGGGGTGAGAGAAGGTGATTTCTGGAGTGGAAAGGGAAGGGTTATGGAAAAGGTGAAGGGGACATATGTAATAACTGCATTAAGGAAGAGGCATAAGGTGTGGGCAGAGAATCATGGAAGAAAGGGTGGGTGGAGGAGGAGCAGTGGCAGGGAGGGGAGGTGATTGCCTGATGTTGAAGAGCTGGAGCATTTCATTTCCCACTCACTCTCTTACTGATAGAATGAATTACTCAGAGATTTCCCGCTCAGTTATGTAAAACCAAACAGCCCAGCGTTGTCTTTAGGGATACCTGGGCAACACTGGGAGCACTGAGGCATTGCAATGTGCTCAAGTTATGCAAGGCAGTTGGCAGGAGTGTGAGGATCACAGCTGTGCAGTGTAAATTCTGTCTTAGAGTTAAAAATAAAAGTTTCAGGATTTGATCAGTCATCCTGCAGTTTGCCCTCTAGACTTTCCCCTGACATATGGTACCTACACTCCCTGGAGAACACCCGAAAAACCTCTTGAATCCAGGGCTTTAAGAAGTGAATCATATTTGGAGAAATTAGAATCATTGTTCACAGGGAGAGCAATTTTATTCCACTAGAATTCTTGGGCCATCAATATTCCCTTGATCATAGAGGATTTTCTTCACAAAGAATAAGTCGGGGCAATCAATTGTTTTTATCTGGTTAATGAAAATGAATAAAATACAATTTGGAAGTAGGTAAACAGAGAAGTCATTTTCCTCTCAGCATTAGCTCACATCTCAATGGACATTAGACCTGAGTTTATTGAAAGACAGGTTATTGCCTGGGACATTGGGATTTTAGTGGAATGGAACACAAACTCCAGTTTATTGACATCTGCTGCATAGCAAAAAGATGGATGATTAGCTCCTCTATTTCTGCTCCTTCTCAGTTCTTCTCTGTGGATGCACACAAGGGGAAAGCATGCATTATGCATCATATTCTTCATACTTTTATACAGAAGAAGTAAATGGTCCTTTCATAGGAGCACTTTCCATTAATATAAGTTTTCTTGGCATCAGGGAGCTACCTACTTTTGCTCTGTTCTCACACATGTACATGAGTTAGTGCCTGTCTTCTGAATGAAAAGTCCATTATCTTGATTCTGTGCTGCACATTGAAATTGTAATCCTGCAAGCTTTGTAGTCAATAGTGCTAATTTTCAATAGTATTTAGAGTTTAGAGCTGCCAAAGCTTCAAGGACTGGCAACAAAGAAAAAGTAAGAGTAAAAAGAATAAAGGAAATCCTGAAAGTATCCAGTTAGAAGGGGAATTCTCTTTGTGACATTTTTTTTGCCTGCACAGAAGCAGATAATTCTCCTTTGAGGAAACAAACACAAAATGATAAACATCCCTTTTTCATCTGCACAGCATTCCTTGAGTGCCAATGCACAGTCAGAGCCCTGGCTCAGGCACATGCCAGAGATGTGCAGCTGCTTCCCAGGGAAGCAGGAGCTGGAGAACACCCTGGGTGCACCAGCACATCTCACACTTTGTTTCTGCCCTTGAATTTGATTTTCATCACGTGCCACCTCCCTGCAGTGAGGAGCAGGGGGCTGGGCTGCAGGGCTGCAGGACTGCAGCACAGCTCGGGATGTGCTTCAGAAAGGTGAGATAAAACTCTTGGATCTGCTTCCCCACTGCAGGTACTGGAAGTTATAACCTCGGAATTTATCATTCTGTGTCTGTCTGAGACTCTGCTGAAGCTCAACCTCCCCAGAGCCTGATCTTGCTGGGGGGGCAGCGTGGTTCAGGCAGAGCCAGGAGAGGTCCAGGTTGGACACCAGGAGGAATTTCTTCATGGAAAGGGTTGTTAAGCATTGGAAGGGGCTGCCCAGGGAGGTGGTGGAGTCCTCATCCCTGGAGGTGTCCAAGGAAGGCCTGGATGTGGCACTCAGTGCTCTGGGCTGGGGGACAAGGTGGGCATCGGGCACAGGGTGGACTTGATAATCTCAGAGGTCTTTTCCAACCTAAATGTTCTTGTGATTCTGTGCCTGCAGGCACAGGTGGGCATCCCTTGGTGAGGTGTGTTGTGTTCCCACCCAGCCAGACCTGTGTGATAATAAAACAGGTCACCACCTCTCTCTATGTGTAAGCAGCTGCCTCATTCCAAAGGATAATTCATCAGAAAACCTCAAAGGCACTCTCCAGTGCCCACTGAAATCCACATGGCTGCCGAGCTTCTGCAGTGTCCTCCCTTCTCTCTACCTTGGAAACAGCTGACAACGTGCAGGTGATGGATCAGGGACCTGCAAAACACCACTGAGAAATGTTTTGCATCTCAGGAATATAAAACCAAACAGCCAAGGGAGACAGACACCCACAGAAAGCTGGTTCCTCAGCTGCTGCCAGTCTTTCAGGGCATGCCTCAGTTATTGTGGCATGAACAGGCACGCACTTGGGTTGCTTCTTCTTTGTCCTAGCAACCAAATTTCACTCTCGATTTCCCTGCTGCTTCCTGCTGAAACACTCCCGGATGAACAGCTTTGCTGTTGATACACTACATAAGGCTTGATTGGGTTGCTGGAGTCAACATTATTATTTTTAGACAGTAGTCCGAAGGCTCTGATGCAAATCAGCTTTAAAAGGTTACTTTTGTTTGTGTGCTTCAGGCTATGCTGTTCCCTTCTGTGACTCCGTTTTCCTGTGCTCTGTCAGCAGTGGTATTCTTTAGGTGAGATGATTAGTCAAGGCCAGTTAATTCCCTTTGCCTGTCTCTTCTCTGACATAAACCTGTTGATTTCCACTGAAAAAAATCTGATCTGTTGGCTGGCAAGAACTCTTGGACTAGTGAGCCTAACGATCGTTATAAAGGCTACTTTCCAGTCTGATAGTTTCTAAAAACCAAAAGCAGTCGTTTCTGTTTTGTCCTTAAAACATCAGTCAGATTAAAACAAAGGCGAGACTTGCCAAGCTTATGTAAAGCTGGATCACACTTCAGACTGTATTTTTGTGGGTTATTAAGTTTACTGGAGTCTCAGGGGATAAAATTTGCAAAAGCAAGTACCATTTAAAGTCACTGGCACTCGTGCACTTTAATCCCCTGGGTGCTTTTGCAAATCTTTCGCAGACTCTGTGAATGTGCCACATTCAACTGCAGCAATTCCGTGATGGATGAGGCTTCTGCCAAGCAGGGAGGTTTAACAGCGTCTCTCTTCATAGTGCATTTCACTGTTATTAACAAGCTCTCACCTAAAGCAAAATAAATCTGACTTAATTTGCACCAGCTCCCAGTTATTTGCCATCCATTTGCAAATACAGCTGCGGTGGCATCTGATTGTTTTTTGATATGTCTGTTGCATCAGAAATAAAGCCAAACAAATTCTGTCTTGTCATATATCTGCATCTATTATCTGCTGAGCAGGAATTGCCTGTAAAGAGAGTTTTGAGAAAGAACTAATATTATGGAACAGGTGTTTTCCTCGCTACTGCTGGAATTAATCTCAAACCTGCTTCGTGTCTAGAAAGCTCAGAGCAGTGGTGCCTGTAATTCCTGCCCTTTCAACACAGCCTTAAAAGTGTCCAGCCTCCTTCTCTCACCTTGGTTTGGTCCTAAAGAAAGAGCTCCTGCCTGGGACAGAGAGGAGTTTATCCCGTTTCCAGATGGAGTTGATCCAATCCATTACTCCTTCATTATTTATATAGAGCATCTGCATTCACCCCAGCAGTGCTTACGTTAGAAATGCTTGTGTGATACCAGATGTAAATAGTTAATAGACTGGAAAGTCACAGTTAATGGAGGCTTGGAAATGCATCCAATAAATCCCTCAACGGCAGAGCCCGGGCGTTGGAGGTGCACTGCTGGCAAACCAGTTTTCACCAAACTTGGAAAAAATGAGGAATTAGTAACTGATACTGAAGACATCACTTTTAATGAGGATGTGAGGCTGCGTTATATAACCCAGGATATTTATGTCTTCGTAGCAATGTAGGGATTTTCATTCCACAGTCAAAAACCAGTCGGAAATCATAATTGGAAAATTGATAACTTTCGCAGAATCTTTTTCTTTCTCTAACTTGAAAAGAAAGATGGTAAGGAGCTGATTGCTACAGCCTGACACTTCGCTTCTCTGGTTAACCAGGACCAAATATTTCAGAGAAATGTGTTTCTCGCCTACATTCAGTCAACCAAGTGGATTGATTCAAGAGAAATTTCTTTCTAAATACCTTGTTCAGCAGAATAACTGTGTTATTTTCCCACTGAGAGCAACATGAGAGGCTCTGCATTCAGCTGAAGTTTCAGAAAAGTGTACTGCACCTCTGCTACCTGCCCTGGTAACAGCTGCATTGCTAAAATAAGAAGCAAGTCTCAGTGTCTGGGGTCAGAAGTTCTTTTTCTTTTTCTTCTGTTGTTTGTGGGGTTTTTTTATTTTTTTTTTTTTATTTATTGGAGTAGTTTCCAGAGTTGTGCAGAAAGCACTGTTTCTCCTAGAAAAAATGAGAAACCACGTTTTAAAACTTTGTTGACAAGTTGATGGAAGTTGACTGTCTTTATTCTTCATCAAGAAAACAATTTAAATAGTTGGGATTTTTTTCTGAGCACTGGGCTATACCCTTTAGTACTGTACCCTTAGTAAAGTCAGAGTGAGGAGAAAAACAGGGGTAATGCCTTTTCTTAGCTATGGTATTTAACTTCAGACCTTGCAGGATTATCTAGTTAAGTTCATTAACTAAACTGTCAGTCAGAGCACAGATTATTTTCAGCTCTTTTCTGCAGATAAACAATCAATTAAAGACCATGTTATCTCTGAGATATTTAGATTTGAGGTGAGTTTCTGGCCAGTGCACCCAGCTGTCGTGTTCAGCAACATAAATTGCCCGTGTAGGTACAAACACATGTGCATTTTAGCAATTCTGGAAGGTAAAAGCATTCAGATTTGGTATTCTGATGCGTGAAAAAAAATCTGCATTTCACATTAGAGTTCTAATAATTCCTCCTGCACAGGTGTTCAGTTCTTTGAAAAGTGTGTGCACGACCTTTGAAAGAAATGACTCTTTGGAGAACCCTCCTGACTGGGTTATTTCTGCTTTACAAATGAAACTTAAGTTCAAGGTCCAGGGGAAGCTGATGGGAAGTGTATTCACCAAGCAGTCGTTGCCTCTAATTGGAATCCTGAAGAGGAAGAGCAGGGGGAACTGGTGGCTGATCAGTTTTCCTTGGCTTCAGGCTGAGGGGAAATGAGTGGCACAGATCTTTAGTAAGAGAGGTTTCGCCTTTCCTGGGTGAAAACAAGGGACCAGCGAAGCATGTTTCCCCCAGCATCCCGGGATTATCTTTTTCCCACCTTCTCCTCTGGTGGTGACATCTAAAACTCAGTCCCTAAAACTTTACTTCCTCGTTTAAGATATTATGTAAGCTCAGCGTAACTGTGATGCATATTTGTATTTCATAATCGTTTCTTGAAACTTCTTTGCATGTGTGAGCGAAGCCTGAGCCTTGAGGGGTTTAATATTTAGCATATTTCTGCAATCTGGCAAGGTCATCTTTCCGCTGATATATTTGAGTTAGGAATTTACACAGCAAATGCCATAACTATTAAGTGTGAGAGAAAGCCAGGGTTCTGAAAAATTAAGACATTTGAAAATAGAACCTGACCTTCTCTAATGCAGGATTCCTGACGCCCTCCCCACACCCTTCACTTAATATTTCAGTTCCCATCACACATGGCACAAACAAACATAAATCAATCAGGAGTTTCCCCCTTTTGCAAACGTCTACAGTTTTCAAAGTGACCTTTTTCTTTCCTTCAGAAACTGTAGTTTGAACAGGGAATAAAAAAATTTTCCTCCCAGAAATCAGATTGCGAATTCAGCTACTGGAGAACAAATGTCCGGCATTAAATTAAATAATTTTGTGTATTTTTTTAGGGAAGTTTAATGAACAAGGAACCTGTCAGCTCCTCTTCATTATAATTTGACCTTCATCTCATGCTTTATGTCAAACTTCAGCACATACAAGATAAGATTATTCTAATTTTAAGATCATCATCTGTTTTATTATTAAAAAAGCCACATTTACCCATCTGCATTTTCACCAAAGGCTTCAGAATTACAACTTAGCAAATATAAATTAATATTAAAAAGTAATTTGTTGTACCTGCAGAACATTTTCAGTTTCTTCATGCTCTTCTGTGCAGAGCTGAGTACTCTGTGCCTCAAAATTTCCCCTTTTTTCAAGGCTGACACAAACAATCTGCAGACAGAGAGGAAAATGTGACAGAAACCTCCTGTCCTATATTCTTTTAAGTTAAACAGCATGGCTGCTGTTTCTGCAGTGTATGAGGTAAAAAACATGCAGTAATTCCCTTTTTTATTGGAAGACAGAGTGCTCTCCAAAATTTAACTTTTGTCGTGATACATGGTCCAAGCAAGACAGTCTAATGGTGGCATAACATTTGTATTTACAAACACTGCTGACCATCCACTTCCATCTTGAAAACAGTTATGCAAACCTGTTCCCCTTTAAAATAATTTTATACCAAGAGAAAAACTTGAGAAAAATTTTTATATTGCTTTAACTCGAGTCATCATTGACCAGACCAAACCGAGCTCCACCCTTTTCAACAAGACTTTGAACTTCCTCAGCTGAGAAAGAAGCTGAGACGTTGCTGGTAATGTTTGAAATGCATTTGTTATCAAGGTATTAATTTTTAAGGTGTGTAAAGCCTTGGAAAACCTTTTGTCATTGTCAAATTACTGATGAGAGCAAGCACGGACAACATCACGCTGTATTTTTTGTGGTCGTAGTGCCTGCTGTATTCCCATATTTCTAAGCAACAAACCTGATTTCTGAATTGTTTTTATCATAAGATCTTCTAAACCTATACTGATGAACTGCTCTGCAGGCTGCCTTGCAGTTCATCCCTCTGGTTCACTACCATGCCAAGGAACTGGAGATGTTTTCAGCTGGAGCTGTACTAAATCTCGTGGCTGTTCTCCTCAGCCATGCAAACCCATCCACGTACTCGCTGCAGAAACTGCAAGGCCTTTTCTCCTTTTTGGAGGTGCAGTTTGCCTTACAGATGGACCGTTACTACTTCTAAAAGTTACTTTTACAGTCACATGAAAGGATGTATCTTGACCAGCTGACATAAATAAATCCCAGCCTCAAAACTAGACCATGGTTGTGCTGACTTTTCTGCTTCCCTCGTGTGTAGGGCTAACAAATGGCTCCAGATGCTTTGCCACATACTGCCAGTATTTATTGCCTAAAAAAAAAGCTTATGGAATAAATTGATCCTCAAACACAAAGCTACAGTAAGATGCCAGAGCAATCCCAGCCCAACCAGGATAAAGCTGGCAGGTGCTTAAGTAAACTGCAATGAAAATTTTTGCCCTTTGGAGTTGCATTTCTAGTGGTGGCTGAAGGCACATTTATATAAATGACATGAAAAACTGAAGACTCTTTGAGGATAAGGTGTAAAACTTTTTGTGATAATATCTCAGGATTTGCTCCCAAGCAATGACCTTATTTGGGGGAAATGAAGCAGCAGGTGGCAGCGGGCCTGATGCTCAGGAGGGGGAGAGAAACCTTTTACAAGGGCTTTTAGTGACAGGACAAGGGGGAATGGCTTCAAACTGACAGAGAGCAGGGTTAGATTGGATATTTGGAAGAAATTCTTGGCTGTGAGGGTGGTGAGGCCCTGGCACAGGTTGCCCAGAGAAGCTGTGGCTGCCCCTGGATCCCTGGAAGTGTCCAAGGCCAAGTTGGATGGGGCTTGGAGCAACCTGGGCTAGTGGAAGGTGTCTCTGCCCATGGCAGAGAGTTGGAATTTGATGATCTTTAAGGTCCCTTCCAACCCAAACCATTCTCTGATATTCAGTAACTTTTAGGCATCTAGGTGTTACTTTGACAGATCCATGTCTTTGTTAAAAAAAATGTATGACAGGGAGGTGGGACCTCCAATGGAAGAAAAACTCCTCCCTCTCAAAAAACTATGCAAATTTGGAATGATGACACTTTTGAGCGAAGTGTGGAAATGAAATAACAGTTTACTAAAAACAGAACAAAACAACAACCATGCAATAATAGCAAACTGAACTACCTCCAGCCAAGCAACCTTTGACTTTGTGGGCAGTGGGGATGTCACAAAGGCCTCCGGCACCCCCATGTCCCACGTCACAAAGGGCCCTGGAAGGCGCCCGTGTCACAAAGGGCCACCCCCGGCCCCCCATGGACAGCGGCACCGCCCGGACCCGGCCCGGGGCAGCCCCGGCACTTGTGGC
>NW_020897828.1:0-4091 GCF_003984885.1 Neopelma chrysocephalum | reverse complement strand
CCGTGGCCGTGCCAGGGAGCTGTGGGCAGTGTCTCCATGGCCCGGGGTGGGCCGGGGACGAGGGGTGTCCCTCAGGGCTCTGCCTTGGCCCCGCGGCTCCTCAGGGCCTTGGGCAGGGACACGCAGTGGCCCCGAGGGCACCCTCAGCACGGGGGCAGGGCACAGGGGCTGTTGGAATAACAAGAAACGTCATAAAATCTGCTGGAAAAAACAGGATTTGGAAACAGTGTCATTATTTCGGTTTTGTTTTTAGTTTTGGGTTTTCTTGTATCCTTCAAAAGAACTGGGTGCCTTCCTGGGTTTTTAGAAGTCAGCAGCAAAACTGTCTCACTTGGGAGCAGCAGCACTGGTAGTTTGGTTTGTGGCTGGTGACAAAGACATTGTCATCTGCTGTGACTGTGGTACCACTTGTAAGTGTTAATGGCAAAAGGCAATTCCACACAAAGTGAAAAGCAAAGCCTGAGTGCCTACATGGAGCACTGCTTGGATTTGGATTGGATGAGTCACCTCTGATGGAGATCCCTTCCCTCTACCAGGAATCGGTCATACTTTGTACTGGAAAGGGATAGGAGGAGGTTAAAAATAAAGGAGTGGAGCAAATAGACCTCAAGGAAGCCCAGAAATCCAGCTTCTCCAGTAGCAGGTGAGGAATGAAGGCTAAGACCTGGCACTGTGTCAGAGGAACAGAATGCAGAAAGTGGATGGAAGGGGTTTAGTTGAGATTTTTAATGACTAAAAAGAGCCCTTTGTCCATTCCTTTTGAAAATTAATGCACCTCAAGCTGGAGAGATGTGTTAAGATGGTGGATTGTTTCTGCCTGCATCCTCTGAATACCTGGAGTGACAGGACAAGGAGGAAAGGCCTCAAAGTGAAAGAGAGCAGGGTTAAATGGGATATTAGGAAGAAATTCATGACTGTGAGGGTGGTGAGGCCCTGGCACAGACTGCCCAGAGAAGCTGTGGCTGCCCCTGTATCCCTGGAAGTGTCCAAGGCCAGGTTGGATGGAGCTCTGAGCAACCTGGTCTAGTGGAAGGTTTCCCTGCCCATGGCAGGGAGGTGGTTCTGGGTGATCTTGAAAGTCCCTTCCAAGACAAGGCATTCCATGATTCCGTGATGGTGGCAGGCAGGGGAAGCTCTCACCATCACTCTCTGGCTTGTCCCAGGTTTCTCTGCCTGGTGTTCCAGTCCTCCATCAGCTGCAGCCTCAGCATCAGGGTATGGCAGAGGCCCCAGGAGCTTTGTCTCTGGTCTTCACCCACAGGCAACCAAGCCATAAACCCACCACCCCTGTCCCCTGCTCCCTTCTGCTGGAGGATTTCTTGTCAGAGCCAAACTTAATTCCTATTCATCTGAAGTTAAATCTGGAGCAGAAAGCAGCTTTCTTCCTTCATTACCCCGGTCTGGGGCTCCAATACATGATTGCTGAGGAGGCAAATGGTTTACCTATTTAAATAGCTCCATTTTGAGCTTTTACTTTGCTCCAGTGTTTCTTTAGTCCCAATATTTGGAGCAATCCATGTTCCTCAGGGGAAAAAAAAGAAAGAGAGGCAATTTGATATAAAATGACAGCAATTCAACACAGTTTGGACTCTAAGAAAGGTGAGAGTTTTCTCTTTCTTCCCTCATCTGACCTCCATCTTAGCTCAGCTTTTGGCACAATTCAGTCTTGCAAGAAGACCTCCCTCATCACTTCTGTGCCTGCTGCCAGCTCTGCACCGTTCTCTACCTTCCTATGTCATCACTTGATAAAGTCACAACATTAATTGCTGTGCAAAACCATGTTTCTCTCCGTGGTGGATGATTTATTGAAGAAACACTTTCAATCAGTAGCAAGTGTTCTTCTGTTGGGAGAGCTGCTGGGTGCCCAGCACCTCTGAGAGCACAACCACTTATGTCCCTGCCTGTTTGTGACTCCAGGAAACCAGCTTTAAAATCATAATTCAGCTGTAATTTATATATATGCAGCTCCAGGAACTTAAAAGCATTTTTGCTGCCATCAGCTGTGGGAAGAGTAGGAAGATATGAGAAGATATAGGTATGTCTTCTGAATTTCACCAGAAATCCTAATAGGGATTGTCTGGCTCTCCCTCCAGCTGGTTTCACACGAGCTGTTTGCTGAAGGACAAGCAGAGGGAGAAACCCTTAATTGCATCCACACTGGCTGGTTTTCGGTCAGCAAATCTCCATCACTCCAGTCAGGATTGAGGGAGGGAGGGAGAGTTGCTGCATCCCCTGCTACTGAGCCCTTCTTTCCATCAGCTTATTAGCAAGGTTTTTTTGACATCTATCCCCCATTTTTACCTTCTTTTCTTCTATTTCATGGAATCATAGAATGGTTTGTGTTTGAAGGCACCTTAAAGATCATGTCGTTCCAACTGCCTGCCCTGGGAAGGTTGTTACTAGAAAAGAGTTCTGCCCCCAGAGGGTGGCTGGGCACTGAACAGGCTCCCCAGGGCAGTGGGCACAGCACCAAGGCTGACAGAGCTCGAGAAGTGTTTGGATGATGCTCTCAGGCACAGGGTGTGGCTCTTGGGGATGGCCCTATGCAGGGCCATCATATTCTGTGATTCTGTGACCTTCCACTACCCCAGGTTGCTCAGAGCCACATCCAGCCTGGCCTTGGACACTTCCAAGGATGGGGCAGCCATAATTTCTCTGGGCAACATGTGCCAGGGTTTTGCCAACCTCACAGGGAAGAATTTCTTCCCAATACCCCATCTAACCATACACTCTATCAGTGTGAAGCCATTCCCCCTTGTCCTATCACTCCAGGCTCTTGGAATTAGTCTTGCCCCATCTTTTCTGTAAGTTGCCTTCAGGTCCTGGAAGGCCACAATTAGGTCACCCCAAAACTTCTCTTCTCCAGGCTGAACAATCCCAGCTCTCCCAGCCTTTCCTCCCAGCAGAGCTGCTCCAGCCCTCTGATCCTCTTGGTGCCTCCTCTGGACTTGCTCCAACAGCTCCATGTTCTTGCTGTGCTGTTCCCCAGGGCTGGAGGCAGCTCTGCAGGGGGATCTCACCTGAGGGGGCAGAGGGGCAGAATTCCCCCCTCCTCTGCTGCCCAGGCTGTGGGATCAGCCCAGGGGACACGGGGCATTCTGGCCTGGGCCAAGTCCAGCCTCTCATCCATCAGCACCCCAAGTCCTTCTCCCCAGGGCTGCTCTCGGTCTCTTCATCCTGTGTTGATATCAGGATTGCCCTGATTGAGGTGCAGCACCTTTCGCCTGCCCTTGTTAAACCTCATGAGATTCCCCTGAAACTTTTTATTTCCCACTTTAACCCTCTCTCTTGGAGAGTAAAATACATTCTGCCCATGGTTAAGGCTCTCAAAACCCCTGTCAGAAAAGGCAAGTGAGTGTGGTGCCTGATGAGAAGCGGCAGTCACCCTTCAGCCATCAGACACCCTTCTGTCTGAATAAGCAGGAAACTTTTCACAATCCCAGTTTGTTTATTGCCTGAGCTCGCTAAAGGCCATGAAATGCTAATGTTAACGCTAGGAGCACATTACTGCCTCTTTAATTTATTTCAGCCAACTTCTGTGGCTGGCATTTGGGTAAGCTAAACTGCCAGTTGAACTGAATTTGTTGTGCAGTTCGACGTAAAAACCACGCTGGAAATAGATCTGTATTCAGAGGCATCTAATTAGGAAAGCATCATGATAGTCAATGCAAATGTTTTCCAAGGCACCGCATCTGCGCGCCGCGCATCACTTGTGTTCTGAGATTGCAAAATCCATTTTCCGAGTCGTAAAAGCCATCTAACGAGGAAAACATGCACTCTCAGCCTGCCTCTGCGAGGGGGAAAAAAAATGTTTTAGTGCTTAAGCCCTCGTGTGTACATTTCCTCAGCAAAATAAGAAGGAAAAAATAAGGGGGAAAATTTGCGGGGCAGGATGTAACAGGGATCTCTGTCGTGTTTATTAGGTGAGAGCTGTGGTTTGCCAAAGCCTGGTCTTATAGTGTTAGGCTGCACAAGAACACTGTTTGATATGCAAGGGTATACCAACATAAATGTATAATTTTTGCAGGCCCAAATACTTGGAACTTCTCTGGGCCTGCTGACTTGTGCCCCCCTCTTTTGTCTCTTGTTTC
>NW_020897827.1:833291-836343 GCF_003984885.1 Neopelma chrysocephalum | reverse complement strand
GTTTATTGCCCATTTCTTTCACTGTTACATATTTGGAAGAAAAGCAAATGTTGTTTATGACGCACGTGGCGTCTCATGGAGTTCAAATTTCATCCCTAATCAAACACTGCAAAACTTTTGGAAACGATGTGAAGACGGAGCTGCTCTAATTCAGTGGCATCATCAAAACTGAGATCAGACAAAACTTCTTCTTTGAGCTCCAACTGCTCCAAAGACAATTCATTGACCTGCAAAGAGAAATCAAGGGTAAATTTTCCTCTCTATAACAAATTTTATCTTCATCCCTCTGCACCTGGAAACATATTTTTACCACGTACAAGGGGCAGTCTCCCTGAAATTCACCACTTAGGAACATTTCTGCTTTGGAAAGGTTGACTGACACCACAAGGCAATGAACCAGAAGGATGCTCAGCAAGTCCTTCCAAATTCCCTTTCCATCAGTCTGGCTGGTGCTTTGTGGAGAGTGAGTGCTGATTTCCCTCCCACAGGGAGGGAATACCTCCACAGAAGGGGAGTGAGAGGGCAGGGAGGTGAGGGATGACTGCTGGGAGAACAGAGGCTTCTGTTTGACTCTGCTGCTTGCTTCTCTTACGGTCAGGACCAGTTAGGTCAGCTCTCCGTGGGTTTAAAAGAGGCTGGATAGCAGGGGCTGTACAGAGGAGAATGTGGAGAGAGAAAAACCAGGAGACATTTCGTCTCCTGGACTTATAAAAAAAATTCTGATGGATATTGGTTACGTCACACTCCAAAATACTCCAGTTTTGCTGCTACTCTTCAGTAAGGAAGGGAGCCAGTTCTGCCCGTGGACACCAAGTGACTCAGTGTCACCAGGTGGAACAAAGTGTCACAAGGCTGGTCAGACACTGCTGCAGGAAAACTGCAGGAGGAATGAACCATGGAATATCCTGAGCTCTAAGGGACCCCCAAGGATCATCGAGTCCAGCTCCTGTCCCTGCATGAGTCACCCCAACAATCCCACCATGGGTCTGAGAGCGTTGTCCAAACACTTCTTGAGCTCTGGCAGCCTTGGGGCCTATTCCAGTGCCAGGGGCAGCCCCGGGGCTGGCTCACCACAGGAGCAGCTCCAGAGAGGCCAAGACCACCCTGGACTTGGCTCCTTTCAAGCCAATGTGCAGACAAGAAATTGCAAAACGTCCCTTTTTGTGGGAAAAATGGAAGCAAATCAGGGCCACAATAAATGACACTACAAGTGCAAGCAGTGATGGAGCCGAGTGCTGGCAATGAGCTACAACAACCGAGGGGATTCGGGGACACCTCTCTGTGGCCTCATTCCAGCTACTCTAATAGCAGAGGAGCAGGACCCAAATCATGACCCTCACAAGCCAGGGCTTCCCTTGCTGTTGGCTTTTTCCTCTTTGCCATGAAGGTTGTGCTGAGAAATGCCTGTACCTGCTCAGGTAAGCTGAGTAACCTGGACAAAAAGCCTCCCCAGATAAGCCATGGTGTTTCTAGATGGAGTGAGATGAAAATCCCCTGCTCAGGGCTGGCTCGTGCCAGGGCTGGCCCACAGAACCCACCCCCCCAAGCACCATGAGCAGTTTTACCATGGTACTGAGGTATTTTTGTTCAGATCCCACAATCACCTGCAGGGATTCTCCAAAGCTTTTACCAGTCATTCCCCCTGGGTAAAAGGAAGCTTGCAAAGTGCATTTTTAGATGCGAAGTTTGATTTATTTAAGAACTTATTAAAAAATCATTTGATTTAACCTACTGTGGCTTTACTGGGATTTTCCCTCCCACAGATTCCATAAAGAGCAGCCCTGGATGCTGTCATGTGTCAGAGTTGTCAGGCTGCCCCGTAACAATCCCGTACCCTAAATGCATGTTTTTCCATCCCATCTAAAACATATACGTGCATTTCTGTGCAAAGATACCCCCCAAAAGTAGTTTTACTGTACAATTCCAAGATGTAATTTCTTCTTAGGATTTAAGTCGAGGCAATTGCAGCATCAAGGAGTAAATAGTCTCTCTCCATGCTTCTTGTAGACCCCCTTCAGGCCACAATTAGGTCACTCTGGAGCCTTCACTTTTCCAGGCTGGATCCTGACTAAGAGAATCCCAATTTTCTTACTCATCCTCGCCCTCACCTGCGTCCTGCTTTCTGCCGTGCTTTGTGTGGATTTACTATTCAGTGAAGTTTTGGCACAGTGTTTTGCAGGCAGATTAATGGGGTTTGGTTCCAGCGCTTCCACCTTGTGCTGGGCTCTGGGCACTTTTGCTGGGAAGACCCCAAACTGGCCATGGAATTGGGGCTGGAATCCCCCCTGGGCTGGGCCAACATCCCCGTGAGGAGATAAGGGAACTGAAAAATTATTAAAAACAAATAACAAAAAAAGGGAAGGATTTAAAAATGAATTATTAGTGTGGTAGCAGCACATTAGTAAAGCCTTCAGTACAGATGGGGAGGGCCGAGGCCTTGCCTCGAGGGGGAGGAGAGTTCACTCAGCCCTGGAGGTGTCCTGGGCCTTCCTCCCCAGCCCTGGGGGGCATCCTGAGGGATCTGGAGGGGTCCTGGGCGCTGTTCCTGTGGTCCCTGGCAGGTCCCAGGCCCTGCTCCCTGCAGCTCCAGCCCCTCGGTCACGGCAGCACTGGAGCCGCCACGGCCCGGCCCTGCCCCGGCCCGCCCGTCCTGCTCCCGCCGCGGCCGGAGCGTGAGGGGAAAGTGCCTCAAATCCACCCCCAGCCACAAATCCATCCCCCTCAGCCCCGAATCCAGTCCCCCCAGCCCCCAATCCATCCCCCCCAGCCCCGAATCCAGTCCCCCTCAGCCCCGTATCCATCCCCCTCAGCCCCGAATCCAGTCCCCCCAGCCCCAAGTCCTCAAACCCAAATCTACCCCCCAACCGACCCCAGCCCGAAATTCACCCTCCTCAGACCCAAATCCACTCCCTCGGCCCCGAATCCACCACCCAGACAAAAGTCCACCCCCCTCAGACCCAAATCTACCCCCCAATTCTACCCCAGACCAAAATCTACCCCCAAATTCTACCCCAGACCCAAATTCACCCCCTAAGCCCCAAATCTCCCAAAT